>NC_139578.1:20087468-20189968 GCF_946808225.1 Silurus aristotelis
CAGAGCAGCTTCACAAATAAATGCAATTTAGACAAAAGAGGTTCAGAGGCTCCTACATATCAAGTCAAGTTTATTTCTATAGCGCTTTTCACAACAGACATTGTCTCAAAGCAGCTTTACAGAATTTAAGAGTTAAGGTGAGTGATGTGTATTAATCCTTGATGAGCGGCCATGGTGACTGCGGCAAGGAAAAACTCCCTTAGATGTTATGAGGAAGAAACCTTGAGAGGAACCAGACTCAAAAGGGGAACCATCTTTATTTGGGTGACCTCAAGAGTGTGATTATAGTCTTTAAACAGTACAGAACACTGAAGAGTGAGAACTAACATGAGCACTGGAAAGTAATTGAGTATTGTTCTTTCTAGTCTTTTAGAGTCAACATCACTATGTTTATAAAAACAATAAAAATTCGATTTTATAAATATGCAACTGGCAATAACTCCAACCCTACACATGCCCACCCTGTTCCCTTGCCAAAGCAGTGCTGCATGGTCCACACCTGTACACCATATACACATAACACTCTATCTATGTCCAACTCTGACTCAAAAGTGCTGCAGTGCTAAAGTAGGTTTCACACATTGGCCAATCTGTACACTTAAAAACTGAAAGCATTTATCAAATGATTTATGCATTTATGAAATGCATGATTTAATACAAAAATGAACAAATAAATAAAAATCCTATCTCAGCTACAGTTCAGCGCTCTGCTCTTTTGGCGTATGCTTTTGCTTGCAGGAGCTTAAACGTATCCATTCTTCCTGACACTTGATATTCTGGTAAGGATTCTGAAATCTTGTGTAAAACCTGCAAGAGCCTCAATTTCTTGCCATAGACACCTAAATAATAGTTGAATACAGCGTTTGAAAGGAAACAAGGCTCCGGCAGAAGGAATGCAGGCAGGCCAATTAAAATGTGATGGGAAAAGAGACGGTCGATAAACAGAATAGTGCAGATGGCTTCAGACACAGGCAGAGAGAGAGAGCCAGTGTAATGCTACCTAACGCTGCCTTTCATGTGAAAAGCTGCAGCTTGCGTACCCTATCGATCCACCCCAAACAGGCCTAATCCGACAGAGAACAAGGACTTCCAGACAGCCAGCAACACCTTCCCAAACACACACGCACAGATATTCACACAGGCATTTTATAGAACTGCATGGATTATGGTTTGAAAGCAAGTTCGTTTCTACAGATACTCACACAATATGATAAACAACTCAAACAGACAATCAGTGAAAAGGAAACAAACACAGTTTCGGGATGTACATTACAGACTAGATGTTGAGAGCAGCACCGCGAAGGACACTCGCGCGTAAACTGAATACAAGTTTCTATGTAGAAAACCCATTTTTTTTTAGTTATTTATCCCAATTTATCCACAATTTTTAATAACCTTATTAAAACCTTAATAAATGAATCTAAACCGAAAAAATTCGACAAGTACCCTCTCGCACACATTTTTGAACAGAGCATTTACACAATCCCATCTCAACCACTGTGTGCATCTCGATTACTTTGCAGTCTTTCATTTAAACGCTCTCTCTCTCTCTCTTTTTCACACACACACCCACACCCTAGACACTACTGTACCACTTTTATTATGCCCAAAGATTGCACATACGCACATATATCCTTCTCTCTCCTTCTCTCTCCCTCTTTCCTCCGTGGATTTTCCCACTTCATCCAGGCCTGCCTCTGGATAGTATTCTCTTAATTTGGAGGCGACAGTTTCTCATCAACGCCTTGTGTGTTTCCATGAAATTCCGGAGTAAGAAACGGGAGCTTTGGGGATGGACTTGTAGTGTTGTTATGTCAACAATCTGCTACATTGACTCCGGACTACAATTTGCTTCTGATCACAATCACTGTACCCCGCAAAATTGTACATCTGCAATAAACAGACATTCGGTGCAACCCAGATGAGGATGGGTTCCCTCTTGAGTCTGGTTCCTCTCAAGGTTTCTTCCTTATGCCATCTCTGGGAGTTTTTCCTCGCCACAGGCTCGCTCATCTGGGACAAACTTACATTTATAAAGAACACATTCATTTGTTTTTTTATCACCACATCATCTGTGTAAAGCTGCTTTGAGACAATGTTCATTTTTAAAAGCGCTATACAAACAAAAATGAATTGAATATATGTAATACGCTTTTCCTCCGCGCGTCATTCTGAGAATCAGAAGCATTGTTGATCTAAGTCGATGCTGGCAACGAAGAAAACAGCGTTGCCGAGGTTTTTCAGCAGTTATCCTGAACATACACAACACACCCCTGCCAAACTGCAGACAGCTGAATACTGCACACTTTTCAAAGCTAACCAAAAACTACTAAACTATCCTCCCCAGACTATGTGCATTTCTATTCACAAGAAAATTTATTTTTTCACTCATTTCTTTTTGGTGAGGTGCGATGGCAAACTACAGCCTGATACGCTCTGTGCAGAACTGTGTTTGCTCAGCTCGATTGTTTGGAGCTGGATTTTGGGTAGTGTATTGCACAAAGCTGTGGAAACCAGTTACCATGGCAACCCCAATTTAACACCTGGGCTACCAGGTAAGCTGAAAAAGCAGACACACTCACACACAATAAATGACAGAACTAATTGGCCTTTTAACAAGGTACAGAAATAACATGTCAACGGCCACATAACACACGTGGAGCATGCGTAGTACAAATGAAGACATGCACGCGCACACGCGCACACACACCTGGTTGAGCTTCTCCTGGGTGTTCAGTCCTTCCAGAACTTTCCTGTACTTTCTCTCTCTGTACTTCCTGCGGTGAAAGATTGCACGCTGTTCTGGCAAAGCCCCCTTGTGAAGCACCTCCCCCGGTGGTAGATTGGCAGCCCAGAATTTGTTGGCGTTCTCATTTCCAACTTCTAAAAAGAGCTTGAACGTAAACAAATAAAACAAACGCATAAGTAATTCATCAGTAATTTGTCTGGATTAGGGGCAGATGGATTGCTACTCGAACTCCCCAGTAAGACATTCGTATACTGAAACTGTGATAAATCGCTACACAACATACTTATAAAAAAAACAGTGCTGGCTGTGGTTATTTATTTTATTAACAACACTGGCCCAGGTTTTGTTTTCAAGGCAATTTCTAGCAGTGAGATATGGTATTGTGGCAATAATGCATGTCCCTTACTTTTACATACCTCCACCAGCTCATTGGTCCAAATGGTGCTGTCCAATTTCAGACTCCTCACCTGTGAGATACCAGAGCCTAGGAACCGATGTTGACCTGCAAGCAGTACCCGCACAGAAACACTCAAGTTTACTTCGGATCTCATGCACTGATCTATGACCACGCTCCCAGAAAGTAGAGAACGTAGAGCACTAATGTTAAACCAATACTGATCACACTGTACGAATTTACAGTTTATTTTCTTTATTTGTGTGTTGGGGGGGGGGGTCAATTCCTCGTGTCATACACTCTTTTTTCTCAAATAAAAAAATATTATGAACAATTTCGTTTTTTAATGCAAATTATAAAACCTCCAAAAAGAAGCCCTACTCATTCTCTGGCCTTTTGGACCTTCTTTAGTGGAAAAACACGAGAGTATGGCTTTATGGCACTGATGAAAGTAAAAATGCAATGTAACATGGTATGACATTAAAGGAAGTCCTGTGCATTGCCATACAGTTTATGCTTTTCAGTGTGGCATGTTTTCTTAATGTCACAAATTAAAAGCAATACTGTGTTTGAAGAGCATTTCATGTTTCTCCCTCTGTGCAATTGCTTTTCTGGGACGGAACATGTCAAAAGTGAAGTTATGCAAAAAGAAATGAATAAATAAATCCATGTCGATCTGGGTTTGTATCTCATAACTGAAATTCTTCGCTGGAAAGAAAGTGTCAAAACTGTTTTCTTTCAAAACAACAACTACAAAAACCGCGAAAGCACGGAAACGCACGGCACCCCAACCCCACCTCGTGCACTCAGCTTCAGCTGGAACTCATTATCACACTAATCCTATCCATTTCAAGACCTTATTTCTCACTAGTCACAGCTCTAATTGCAAATGAAAGGCATAAAAAGGCATTAATTGCAAATGAATCATGAGTAATTAATTGTGTTTGTTGGCCTGTGTTTGCTTAGCTGAACTTGAGGCGTCATTGTCGTTGTTTATGAGAAAAACAGATGAATTAAACATCGGGAGAAACACGTTATATGAATATGGATTAAGCAGCCCTCTTGTGTAATTAGTGCTAGAAAAAATACAAATAAAATAAAAAAAACTATTGTGAATGAGAAGTGTTTGCGTTTTCAAATTTGGTTTCAATTTCGATCTTTTACAAACTGATCTAGGATCATTTTTCATGTTCAATGTACATAACATGCAAAATATGCAAGAAAACAATACACTTCTAAAAAATGTGATCAATGCTGCATCTAAAACGCAATTAGCATTTAATTATAATCTAGGGATTTTAATAAAAAAATAAATAAAATAAAAAAAAAGGTCATCACAGGTCAGCCTCCTACAGTAGAAAAGCAAGAAAAACAAATATATTAAGTCTTACAATTGGGCAAAAATAAAACATAAAAGAAGTGAAGAATGGCGTTCCTATGGAAACAGGAGTTTGTAATGGGGGGAATGTCCATTATCTCAACGTTTGATGTAGAGAGCTTATTGCAGTTGCACCAGGGGAGGCAAGAGCACCTCAATAACTGTCAAAAAAGGCTGAGACATAGGAGAGAGAGTGGAGGGAGAAGAGAGAAATGGCAAGAGTATTAAAAGGGGGGGGGCAATCATGAGATTTGTAAACGTGATTCTAAATTATTATCCTTTAGTGGCTTCATCTATCAAACCATGACGCCATTTTCTTGTATGTAAGTGCAACGGCAATCATCCACCCCGACCTTCACTCGTTACGACTTAAAAACACAAAGCGCTGCTCACTGTTCTCATTTTCTCTGGGCCTAATTTTTACGTCTCCCAGTTGAAAACACATCGCACTTGTCTAATAATTAGCCACACAAGATTTCCTCTCTCGGTTTCTTTCTCTCTCTCACAGTCTCAGTCTTATTGTCACTGACAAAAGTTAAAAGTAATTAAACAATCTCGACTGCAGAGATTCAGCCCAGGGTGCTGTGTCTGTTAAATGTTTAAGTGGTGGCTCACACGGAGCTTGTTGTCCTCATGTTTCTCGGCTTTGCTTCACGACCTTTCGGGAAAAAAAGGACAAACTCAATTTTCCTTCTTTTAATATGGACAGCTAAGAAATGTATTCAAATTTATGATTACTATACTCTAGACAGCTAACACTATACTCTCCTGACTGTGTAAAGAGTGCCAACTCTATCAGAAAAGGAAATTGAGTGAATCATATTTGATAAAATAAATCTCTGTAGCCATGGTAACTCCACCATGGCTTAGCATTACGCAATGCGGTCTGCAACTAATTGGACAATGACTGATGTTTTTGTTTTGGCTCCCGACTGCAGCAAGGAGAAATGAAACACTGAATAAAACGAGGTTAAAGTGCAATACGTCTGCTTTAATTTAAAGCTAGCTGCATCTATATTACGAGAAACATCTAGGACATGCATCCTTTCTCATCCTATATGCTGAAATATTGAGTGAGTACAGCACAGTTTGTGTCACTGGATGTTTTTTTTTGTCCAATGTCCAATTTCAGGGTATCACCTACCAACAAAATAACCTTATGTAAACTCAAGCCGAAGTTGCAAGATCTCCTACAGAGTACACCACCGCTACTCCAACACTATACACACTCCTGGGCAAAAGAAAAATGAGGCGAAAAAAAAAAAAAAAAAAAAAAAAAAAAAAAAAAAGCTTTTTAAATGGCCTTCAAAACAAGTCGTTGGCCTGAAAATTAGCACCATTTGCTTTTGCTGCAATGAACTGTTGATTGAATTCCTCCATTTCAGGCTTGTCCCCCAATGTAGTCTTATTGTACATGGACATAAAATGTTTGATGTGAAACTCAACAATTGTGTGTGTTCTCGAAATCTATCACTTATCACCGTATCAACCCTGAGAGGAATAACATTGACTTAAAAGGATGTGACTTTATCTGTTCGTTGAAGTCGTGCTAATTTCCTTTTTTGTTTTTTTCAAAGCATTAAAAAACTTGGGCCAGAGACAAATGACCCCAGAAAAGATGCTAAAAAGATATTTGAAATGAACCAACACTAACAAAATACTTTTTTTTTGTGTGTTTTTTCGTCTACATGGCCATACTGCTTCAAGCTAAGAGGAAGTCTATGATAACGTAAATACCCACTCTTTAGCATTTTAGGACACATACCACCACAACATTAACACCTCGAGGCCCCGTTTTTAGTTGAGAGTGCACATTTTATTTAGCTGCAACTTCTCACTGGGGCTTGTTTTTTTCTGCATTAGTTTTCTTAGTTGATGATCAGATTGGAAGTTGTGGGAGAGATTTTGCCTCAAATTTTAGTGTAGGATTTTCCAGCGTCTGATTAACATGTGATTTTATGTGATGTGTGTCAAACCGATTACAGGATTTTAAGGATACACTAGGCACTAGGTTCACCAAAACCCAGACACCAGAAGATAGAAAATGTCACCTATACCATCCCATCATATGCATCACTTAAAACTGTTACTAGATTTTTGTTTTATGCACTTTCCCCTATATGCACTATGACCTATATCTTCATGATTTACAAAATGCATGAAATCATACAGCTTCAGGTCTAGAGGCCAGTTATTTACTGCATGCGTACATTAAGCACGTGCACGTGTGTGTGTGTGTGTGTTCGTCAACATGTTTGTACCTGCACACGTTTTACAGATGACCACTCCGAGGTTAATGGAGGCCCACTCTGGATGGGAAGCGCCACAGTCGGCGCAGCTCCTGTTCGACTTGTTGAACCAAATCTTCTCGGCCACTTCGTAATTGGACAAAGTTTCAACGATTGATTCCTGCACAGCCTCGATCCATTCGTCCCTCTCTCGCTCGGACTCAGCTGTGAAACTGAAATGATTGATTGTTTCTAAAAACTCTTCACTATTAATGTAATGTGTTTTATAAACTAGGTGAAGCTTTTTAATGGAAGCTGTTAGAAAGAAGAGGCAGCAGAAGGGCACAAGAAAAAGACAGAAATACATCATAAGAAACAGAAAGGAAAAAGCATGTTCAAGCCATCTTAAAAAAAAAGAGCAAGAGAGAGAGCATGAGAGAGACAAAACAATGAGAAATTGGGCTAAAAGCCAGTCATTTTTTTGTCTCTGTGCTACTGTAAGTGTCTATGACAGGGCGTGTATGTAACATGGTCTCCATTGTGAACAGATGTTCTCTTACAAAAGTGCCTTTGTCGTGATTTGCGCTGATCAAATTAGCACTTCAAGTATGCCATCTAATCAGCAGTCAAAATTCAGATTCAATGTTAAAGTCCCAGTACCTCTGTGGTATTAAATTGAAGGATTCCAGGCGATCCATTTTTGCAATAAACTGCAATTATGTTAATAATGCTGACACCGAACTACTCACACACCCCTTCATAGTTATCAAGGACATGCAATGCAGCAGGTCAATAAAAACATTAACCAATACAGATCAGTCAGATACAAGAATGAAAGGAAGGCTTTTTAGCTTGGGTACAGCCAAATGAGCGTAAAACAAAACAATAAAAAAAAAAAAAAACAGAAAAAAGAATTATGGATTAAGTAACCACCAGCAGACACTATAGAGAAAACGACTGCTCGTAAGAGGTCAAAGTGCATCAACACTAGTGTGGGACTACTTCTGCAAACGCTGCTGCTTGAGAAAGGAATGGAAAGGGTAAGGGAAGGAAAGAGAAAACAGATCAATAACGAGTGGAAGTGGCTCCAATTGCCGTATCAAAGAAACAGAACAGTAATGAGCGAGGAACTGTTTAAGGCAACAAAAAAAAAAACAAAAAAAAAAAAAAGAAAGAGAGAGAGAGAAAAACAGAGATACACAGCGGGGGAGTGACTATAAGAAGTGTTACCAAAACAAAGTCTACAAAAGGATCAGAAGTGTTTCATCTGGCACTAATAAATCTCACACCATCGAGTTCAGCTATCACATACTTTGGTTACTCTAAAGTACAGACAAAGACACTTTTAAAGCCTTTCATTTGGAACAAGTTAATTTTATTCTGCGCTTTAATTACACTTCCCATGTTCTGTGCTGCTATATTAGTTAAACTAAAGGGTAGGATTCTCACACAATGCTACTTTACCTGTTGTATCTCAGTACAGACTTGGTGGTTTATAGGTATACGTGTGTACACAAAGATGTGCTCACCAGAAGGATTTGAATGGGGTGTTGATCTCAAAGCCTCTACGGTCCGCATGCTTGACACAGGCAGCAGTCAGATCCACCATGGTGATAGCCACCCCAGCGTTAAAGTCCTTCAACAGAATCGCATTCACAACATTACACTGTAGGTTGCTTCAGTCTTGTGGATTTCCCCCCCCCCCCCAAATGATCTTGATTCATAACCATAAAAGATATTTAATACATATATATAATACCAGAACAGTTCAGCACAAAAGCATTAGACTGGTTGAACAGTGTGTTTTAGCATCTCAAAATGTTCACAGAAGACATAAACAAGAGAAATAAGGTGATTTATCTATAATCTATGCACCTTTTGCAGATTCAGCCACCATTTTACATTAACATTCTATGCATGTCAGTGAAAGTTATATAAACCTTTATTATAACACAATCCAGATATCGCATTCTCTCTCTCTCTACTCTGTCAATCACTATCACCCAATCATGGGCATCAGTGAGCTCATGTATGAAGGAATGGGCTGAAAACACAATCTCCAAGAGGGTCGACCAGTAAAGAAATGTAAAAGATACAGTTGTCAGATGTGATGAGTCTCAGAGGAAGCATGCATTAGCATTCATCATCCCCATATGGTATTTCTCATGCTGTAGGGGGAACTGGGTGGGAAATGGCCAAGTCTAATTAGTGACCATTTAAGGTTAGGCACACTTTGCTTTTTTTTTTTTTTTAAATGGACACAGAATGTATGATCATAAAAGTGTAGAGGTATGCAACAGTCTTTCCTAGCATCACAGCTGGTGCGCATGTGCAAAAGATCCCACAATATGCTGATCAGCTCAGGTTTTTCTGATGACTTCTGACTCTCTCACTGCTGAGATGTATGTTAAACAATCACCTTGACACTCACCATCCCATCACACTGATAATGAATTCCAAGTTATTCCTATTCTCATCATATGCACAAATCTGCATGGAGTATAACATACTGCCATTGTAGAACCTGCATAGTACCCAATATATGCCCGATTACTCAATTATAGGACCCTATTTCAGCCTTGAAATAAACTCCAATTACTACGAGCCTTAAATATGCAAAAGTTGCATTGATTTTGTTTTTTGTTTTTGGCTTCCAAGTGTGTGCAATCATTATTAAAGAATCTATTGTCAGCCATATAAAATACTGCTGCTTTATCATCAGACGTTTTTAACCTAATGAATAAAAGATCCATAATATCCTGCTTGCCTACACGTCTTTTCGCGGGTCTACTGAGCAAATGATCATGATGATTTAAGATGTCTCCATAGACCTCGGAAACTTTCAGATTAATGGTCTCCGAGCCTGCGTACACTGATGCTTGTTTGAGTTCTGCCTCCTCTCAGGGCTTTGAGCAGGTAGCTGAGCAGAGGATCGATGCGGCACTAAACGGGGGCCAAGCGGGCGGCTGCTTTTGTTTGTTTGCTGTGACTCCGGTTCCCGTGGGGAGGCGCAGGGTGACATCTGATCAGGGCAGTGGAGCTGAATGCAACCTCCCCTCCAAGGAGAAAGGGAGGGAATAGAGAGACCTAGCGGTGAGCTCGTTCATCTTGTTAAATTAAATACTCCACTCCGCTGAACATGAACAGAGTCGCCCACTTCCCTCTTTCTGCGGCTCCCTCCCTCGTTCTCCATCTCTCTGCTCTTTCACCTTCTCTCCATCCTTCAATTCCCCCCACACTGTCTTCACCTTCCTCAACATTCCCTCCATCACTGTCTCCCCCCATCCAAATCCCCGCTCTCCCTCGGTCCTTCCTACCGAGCGACATTGTGCTTGCTGTGGAGAAGATTTAAAACAAAAACAATGCAATCAATTTCCATTTATTTCACTTCTTATTGCTCGCCCTCGCCTTCTCCCTATCAATTAGCTGACGAAGAGAAATTTCCTTGCATAATTAAGACAAAAGACCTCTCTTCACGCTAATACGGAAAGTAATGAAAGGAAAAGATAATATGCAGCGCATGTGTGAATGCGAGAATGAGTTCGAGAGGGTGTTGGTTATATAGAATCATCCTCCTAGGCTCAGCTCACTGGGAAAAAGAAACCGTTTGTTTGTTACTACAAATATACTGTGTGTATGTGTGGACATGTTTTATACCTTAGTGGGAAACAATTTTTCCCCACAAGGAGGGGAAGATCTGACAAGTCCTACCTTGTGGGGACATTTGGCTGTTCCCAATGAGGCAAACCTTTTGTTGTTGTTTTCTTTTGTGTTTTTTTGGGGGTTTCATAAAATAAATAATAATAATGATAAATCCTTTCCGAAAGTCCTCATAAGAATAGTATGACGTACGTGTGTCTTAATATAAAGATACAGCACACAATGTTCATCCTTTAGGCTGGTTTCCCTTATACCCAGTGGATGCACAAGTACAAAAAAAACCCCAAAAAAACAGAGGAATAAAACAGGCTTTTTCTTGAATACGAGAATGTGATAGCAAATGTGCAGCTGAACTAAAAAGCTACCTGGTCGGTTTTGCAGAGTCGGATTCTGGGTCCCGTGAGGCTGAGGTAGACTTTGCCTTTGTGGCCGCGCAGCTCCACGTAGCCGCTCTTGCTGGAGCTGAGCTTACTGGGCGTGTGGGAAACGGATGAGCGAGACTTCAGAGCAGCCTGCAGCACCGCCAACCATTCCTGACGCTCTCCTGAGGGTGCGACACACAGGAGAGAAAGCTGTTAAGAATGTGTGTGTGTGTGTGTGTGTGTGTGTGTGTATATCTGTGTGTCTATATAAGCATGCATCAGAGAAAAAGGGAAAGGTAGAGACTGAGAGAGCAGAGATATACTGGGGCTCATGCTCCCAGGTGAACAGTCTGCAAGCGCATACATGTGTAAATATATTGTATGCTTTTTTTTAATACACATTTCACCGTGTATGAATAGTGAAACATGGTGGCCACGGGGAATTAAATAGAAGGAAAGAAGGCCTGATATTGCATGGCATACTTTTGCAAAGTTTCAAAATCTGCAAATGAAGTCTGCACGCGAAAAGCCCTCGTGTCTCATTGGGAAATGTGTGTGCGCGCAAGTTGATTGGAAGCCGGTTGCACAAGATATCCCTTGAAATCGGTTTAAATAGGACCACAGGGGCTCCCACACACTCACTGAGAAATATTAACAGCTGGATGCCCCCATTCTATGCGGGGCTCTAACACCTGGTGTCAGAGAGAGAGAGAGAGAGAGAGAGAGAGAGAGAGAGAGAGAGAGAGAGAGAGAGAGAGACATAAAGAAAGTAAAAGGAAACAGAATAAAGTAGTGCATCAGAAACTAAATTCTGGAGAATGCTTGACTTGCTGTGGACATCCCAAATCCTTTCCACATTCAGAATAAACAAATGTTTTCAACAAAAAAATAATACATCAAATTGACTTGAGACACACACACACACACAGCGCAGTGCTGAGTGTGATCAGAAGAATAAGTGTGTGCCAGGCTTTTGCCCTGGAGAGGATTCAAAGCAAACCTATTTTTAATCAGTGCCAACTGACTAAAACACAAAGCACAAAAATGCTGCATCCAAGAAGGCTCCGTGGCCTAACTCTGTGCCAACAAGCTAATATGTAGTGCTGCTGTTCCCAGTAAGCCACGAGCCTCCGCCCTCTCAACCACTTCACAGCAAGGCTTTTGGCATGTCACGGCTCACTGTCATGTGAATGGATATGGTTTAGACCTGCTCCTTCTGCACGAGCAGGCAGGAATAACAAACGGGGTTCAAACGGATCAGTTCTGTACAGGTTTTCACGTAAACCGGGCTGGCACATCTGTAAATCATTATCGCCGTATTTCACAGCGCTGCGGAATTCTCGACACCGGGAGCTCTGACAGGGGAAGCGGGCTGCAGTTCGCACCACAGGTTTATATTAATGCCCTCTTTCCACATGATCATTTCGATAGTAACGACTCGTACAAACTCGACAACACTTGTATAGAGGATGCTACATGAACGATAACAAATAGAAATGAATCTACTTTTTTCCTGGTTTTGAAGCTGAAGATTTTTAAACAGTATAAGCAGGAATCTCTATAATAATGACTGACAGGAAGCACAAACTACATTTTGGACTGTTTTTCTCAGCCACTTTTGCAGGTCACAACTAAAGGATTAGATAGAAATACTATGGAAAATTCCGTTCCTTGTGCGATGCACATCGGTTCACATCGCACCAACGCGTTAATGATTAGCGTATCAGAACAGCATTCCATACTATGGTTTATTCCTGATGTATATAAAGAGCCCTCTCACAAACCAGAGATATTTTCTAAAGGCATGAAAGTTCCAGCTTCAGCTGTTTAGTAAAACTGTCACACACTCAAAAAAAAAATATATATATATATATATAAACCGTTCCCCTCTGCAGTATGACTCTCGAGAGGACATCTTTTGTGACAACCTTTCACCTGTAAAAGTGAACATAATTTATCTTTTCAACTCGATATCTTTTTAAACTATATAACCGTTTTTATTTTAGGAACGAGTTTCTCCCAGTCGAAGGATACATAATAAAAACGTACGAGAGACATATCTTCTGAGGACTGACAAACGAACATTTTATAGCCAGTCCTGCTTTTCTAATAGCGCGCTGCCCCCGAAAACGAAATGGCATAAATGGATGCGGATAAGCCGTTACCCGTGACATATCTGGTACACTGCGAAGCCTAATGCGTTTGTAAAGCGTAGCTATATTATCACTCTGTATACATGTGTTAACATGAACACATCAGCACACAAAGATAGACACTGACCACTGACATTTGGGTTGGAAGAAAAAAACAAACAAACAAAAAAAAAAACCATAGTGCAATAATGGCTATAGCTAAACACCAAATGCCACAAAATGCAAATGAGAGTTTAAAAAAAAAAAAGACATTTGGCTACTGCGTGTGAGCATCCTGACTAATCTCTGATGTTCCCAGCGAGTGTTCTGTGGGTGTTCAGACAAATCAAGGCTTTTGCATTATTAAACAATCATCAATAATTCAGGGCAAAATAATGCAGGTTGGTCTTTAACCGTGTCGTGTTATGCCTTCCCTAATGCGTTTTTAATCTACTATTTGGCATTGCGTAATAGGAGTTCTATTTCATACTGTGCGGCTTTGCTCGAAACGGACCGCGCCGTGAGAACCGAGCAAACGGCGTGAATATACGGCGAGGTGTACGCCCATCAACAAGCGCGATGCTCATGCCGTGAGGGCGTTTCTGTCTGGGAACTTTTGCCTACTGTATTTTTAAAAAGTGCTCATTACTCACTCCCTCCACACGAATGTTTTACAGTCACGATACCACATCAACGCCATAAAGTTTGCTTCTGCGTCGCTGATGTTCACCTGGGGAGACCTCCACACCTGCAGCTTGGCAAAAACACTGCACAGCTGTGGACGATACCGAACACACATACATAATCCTATGCATCTAAATTATTCAGCATGTGCTCCCCATCTCTCTCTCTCTCTCTCTCTCTCTCCCCAATGTTCTCTCTGCTCAATTGTGGCCTTTTCCTTTTTCTCTGTCCACCTCCAACCCTTACACCCACTCCCTTGCTCTTTTCCTGCTTCTCGTGTGTTTGTCTTAAGATTGATGACTCTCTCAAGTCTGGAATAAAGCTCTTTAAAGATGCATGAGCTGACCAGGCTGTCTCTGGGTCCAGAACATGGCGCTGCCGCTAATGAAAAAGCCTCGCGAACGCCTCATCCAGACTTATGGGGGGGCATTTAAACAGATCCATAGGTCGTGATATCAAGAAACAAATACACATTTTAACAAGATATATAATTTTTTTTTGCTACAGCATGCCCAAAGCCATAACACGGTCTTTCTAATCTGTAGTCGAGAGCTACAAATCCTGCATGCTGACAAATCCTGACATAGAGACAGGGCTTTTATTTGCTTTATAAATTGCCACGTTTACAGCCGACGCTGACGTTCCCTGCAAGACATCATAGAATTATATAAATAACACTCCCAGCAAACCCCTCCAACCCTGACTGACAATAATGGAGTCGGGCGGGACATTTAATACACATATTTGAAATCATGCCATCATCATCCTTCATCATCTTCGTCGTCGCTGTGCCAGCCCCGTGTTCCGACTCAGCGTGAAGCGTGTCTACACTCTGTTGGCTGGCCGACTCCAAACAGCGACGATGAGGAGTGTAAAGCTCTCATTAAACCAGACAAGGCCCCGGCTAATCGAAGGAGATGAGCAGTGAGAAGAGCACACACCATTCTGTTTGAGAATGTCTGGCGGAAAGAGAGAAAGCAGTGAGGAAAGTGAGTATGAGAGCGAGAGAGAGAGAGAGAGAGAGCGAGAGAGAGAGAGAGAGAGAGAGAGAGAGAGAGAGAGCGAGAGAGAGAGAGAGAGAGAGAGAGAGAGAGAGAGAGAGAGAGAGAAAGTGATGGCACAGCATTCAGGAGGCAAGAGATGTGGTGTGAATGAGCTCGCATTCCCATCTTCCATATCTGAACTGGATGTGCAATTGCTACTGACAAGCATTTCAGCAGATGTTTCTGCACAGAGAACAGAGCAGAAAATTTGTTTACTTAAAATTTACCCATAAATGAAGCCTAAATAAAAGTTCCTGGATTTAAATAAACATCTACTCTACAGTCATAGTTTGCTCGGCTCCCACTGTGAACTTTCTATGCAAACTGAAGCTGCATGCTATAAAATGAAAACCATATCATGAACTGCCTTAAAGTATATTAAAAATGCATTAGTGAAGGCATAATGAGATAATGCTTTTCACTCAAAATATGCATCATTTCTCCAGTTAGCGAGGAATCTGTCACTAAAATTTATATAGACTAAAAAACCTCCGGGAAAAGCAACCCAAAATCACTATTTCCCGGCTTTGGAAACTTTTTTTCGGTGACTTAAATATTACTGGTGTGCATGTGGTGAAAATTCCAAGCAACTGAGCCCATTTTGCTTGCGTTTTTCTTACTTGTTTTGATCTCTATCTATCTAGCCTGTGCCTCAGATTGCAAGTATATGGGTGTGTGTGTGTACTGTATACACAAACACACACACTATATTAGAGCTGCTATCTAACGATTATTCCACTGAATAATCAAATAATCGTATACTTTTTCTTTATTAAAGCGCAATACTAAATAAGAAAGAGAAAATGAGACGGGTCTCTTACAATTACAATTGTTTTTCTTTTTCAGAAAAATGAACATTTTCATTGCTGAAATTGCAAACAAGAATATCGGTGAAATCCATTTAGTGGATTTAATAGTCATATTACATCAAAATACAAATACGGTTGCGTTTAAAAAAGTCCCTTTGTACTGGCTGAGTCGAGCAGGTTAGGGGAAACTATTAATTTATTGAAACTCAATTATTCTCAGTTATGTATTTATTTTTTAGATCTCAAACAGTATCGCAATGTGGTTTTCTTGTCTCCAGAAAATCCGCTTGAACCTGGACTTAACCTGGACTAAAAACGTGCTCCACTACCTGCTCTGCACAGCCACTGGGAAGTATAAAAATCTATTTCAAATTACTTTTAAAACAGTAACCGCACTGTACGGTGTTTTTTTCATGATTTAGTTTGAAATGATCCCAAACTTTCTGCCATTTTCTTTGGCTTGAATCGCCTCTTCGACCGTCGCTGTTTTCATTTTTCATTTTCAGCGTCTTCTGTGTTACCTGTCCAGTGCGGTCCAGAATTAAGTGGGTGGTGTGTCAGTGATAATGGTCCGTGGGGAAACACAATGCTCTGTGTTTAGTTAAATAGAATAAATTAATTAATTAATTAGCCTCAATGAATTTTTGTAATCAAATTACTCGTGGAATCGTTACATCCCAACACTATATAGAAAAAATGTGTAGACAACAGACCATTGGTCACGTGTGTGATCCCATATCACCCCATTTGCTGTTATGATAACCTCCACTTTTCTGGATGCGTTAGAAAGGTTCTGATTTAGGGTGAAGAGGCCTGGGGTGATGTCGGCATTTCAATTTATTCCAAAACTGTTCAATAGGGTTGAGGTCAGAGCTCTATAGCAGGCCAAGCAAGCTCTTTCACTCCAGCCATGTAAACCATATCTTTATTATGCTGGCTTTGTGCATGGGGCATTTTCATGCTGTAAAAGGTTTTGGTCCCCTAGTTCAAGGGAAGGGAATATTTTAAGTTAGTGCATCCGAAGACATCCTATACAATTGTGTGCCTTCAACTTGGTGGTAACAGTTTGGGGAAGAGCCCAATATGGAAATTTTTATTTTTGCTATATAGTGCATATCTGATTTAACGTATAAGAAAATTGCATTTTTTTGGAAAGCTAGTCTGATTCGTTCTGCCTTTAAACTCATTCACAACCTGAATTCTGGAAATGTTGGGACGTTTTTTAAAAATTTGAATAAAATGAAAACTAAAAGACTTTCAAAATCACATGAATCAATATTTTAATCACAATAGAACATAGAGAACATACATGTTAAAACTGAGAAATTTCACACTATTATGCACAAAATGTGCTCATTTCAAATTTGATGCCTGCTACAGGCACATGGGGCAACAGATGGGCTGAAAAAGCCAGAAATCTTGAAAATATATAGCTGGAAGAACATCTAGCAACTAATCAAGTTAATTGACATCAGGTCTGTAGCACGATTATCTATAAAAGAGACGTCTTCCAGAGGCATTCTCTCTCAATATTCAAGATAGGCAGAGGGTCTCCAATCTGTGAACGAGTGTGTAAGAAGATTGTGGAATCCTTTAAAAACAACGTTCCTCAACGTCAAATTGCAATGGCTTTGCAAATCTCATCGTCTACAGTACAAAACATCATCAAAACACAAAAGACTGGAGAAATCTTGGTGCGTAAGGGACAAGGCTGAAGACCTTTGTTGGATGCCCGTGGTCTTCAGGCCCTCAGACGACACTGCATCACTCATCGCCATGATTATGTCATTGACATTACTAAATGGGCCCAGGAATACTTATAGAAACCACAGTCGGTAAACACAATCCGCCGTGCCATCTGCACATGCGAACTAAAGATCGATCATTTAAAATGGAAGCCATATGTGAACATGGCCCAGAAGCGCTGTCGTGTCCTGTAGGCCGAGGCTCATTTAAAATCGACTGTTTCAAAGTGGAAAAGTGTTCTATGGTCATTCATTCATTCAT
The DNA here is from genome assembly GCF_946808225.1 of Silurus aristotelis. Classification (NCBI taxonomy): domain Eukaryota; kingdom Metazoa; phylum Chordata; class Actinopteri; order Siluriformes; family Siluridae; genus Silurus; species Silurus aristotelis. The sequence goes on from NC_139578.1 coordinate 20,104,915, forward strand.
GTTCTCCCGCTTATCCGTAATTCGGGTTGCGGGGGCAGCAGTCTAAGCAGGCCCCCGCCTTCGACTGCTGCCCAATCCTCAAAGCACCGTCCCTTACGGTCCCTCCTGCAGGTGGTGAGCCCACGGGAAGGCGGCCACACGTCACTCCGACGTCACGGACCTTGATATTTCCCTCGTAAGGGACTATTCTGTTCTATGGTCAGACGAGTCCAAATTTGACATTTTTGTTGAAAATCACGGACGGCGTGTCCTCTGGGCTAAAGAGGAGGGGGACCTTCCAGCACGGTATCAGCGTTTGGTTCAAAAGCCAGCATTTCTGATGGTATGGGGGTGAAAGTGTATACGGTATGGGCAGCTCGCATGTTTTGGAAGGCACCATGAATGCAGAAAGGTATATAAAGGTTTAAGAGCAACATATGCTTCCCTCTAGACGACGTCTATTTCAGGAAAAGCCTTGTGTATTTTAGCAGGACAATGCAAAACCACATACTGTAGCTATTACAACAGCATGGCTTAATAGTAGAAGAGTCTGGGTGCTGAATTGGCCTGCCTGCTGTCCAGACCTTTCACCTACTGAAAAGAGAACATTTGGCGCATCATTAAACGAGAAATACGTCAAAGACGACCACGAACTCTTCAGCAGCTGGAAACCTATATCAGGCAAGAATAGGACCAAATTCCAACAGAAAAACTCCAGAAACTCATAACCTCAATGCCCAGACATCTTCAAACTGTTTTGAAAAGAAGAGGAGACCTGTAGCAGGCATCACATTCGAAATAAGCTCATTTTGTACATAAAAGTATAGAATTTCTCAGTTTAAACATGTAGGTTCTCTATTTTCTATCGTGAATAAAATATTGGCTTTTTGAAAATCTTTTACTTTTCATTTTACTCAAAATTTAAAAACCATCTCAACATTTCGGGAATTCGGGTTGTATAACAGTTACAAATTAACAGGTATATGAACAGGAAAAAGCAACTGCACGAATCTGTGTTCAAATGATTGCATGTGTTAACGGCCCGTATGCTACAAACAAAAACTAAAGTATTCCTTCAAATGTGTTGGAGTAAAAAGCCTTTTCACGGTCAGGTTTTATAAGAAATGTCAATGTTAGGGGTTGATTAAAAAAAAATAGATCACAAAGGCAATCTGAGACATTGAAGAAAATCCACTCTGCACCCGGGCTATTGATAAAACCAATCGAGGCTTATTTTGTTACTCTACTGGAGAACCATCAATGAGCGAAAAAGTCACGAAGTTTAACTAGTTGTGCCTACTGTGAGGGAATGTGGGGGAAAATACAGGAGTGAGGACACAGTAGGGATGAAAGTGCAGGTGTGAATGAGGACGAGCGATGGATAAATAGAAAAAACCTCACCTTCTTTTTCGACTCGAAAAACAAAGGTTCTCATGGAGGTGGCCACCTCAAACCTATTGTCTCCCACTGAGCGAACCTGCTTAACGGCTAGGAGAGAAACCAGTCCTTTAGAGTACATCTCCTGCAGTGAGAAAGAGAAAGAAATTCGGTCACGCTACTTTAAAAGACAATCACATTCATACCCCACCCACCCACACACACACACCACTGGCATCTACTTCACAGCAAAGTAAAATCCAACTCTAACACAAAAGAGTTTTGGAATAGTAGATACCATTAAACACATACACATGTGCTCACATATACATGCACATCGTTTAGATTGAATTCCTCTGTGTGCTACACATGAAAAATACACATACTAACACACAGGAATCTAGCTGGACTAGATACTAAGACCCCTTCTCCAACAAACAAATCTCTCCCATATTTACAGCTTAGAGTGTCACTGAGATTTCAGGAGGAAAGATGGCTGGCTTGCTATGGGGAAGGGCTTTTAGGTCTCATACTTTTTATGCTTAAAACTCAAGAGCAAAAGAGTTCACTCTTCAGCCCTGTGCCCTATAACCTAAGCCTCGGCTCTATCTGTATTTTTTTCCCAGCATGAAAACTCCAGCAGCAGCAGGCAGCCCCGTCTCCTCGACACATGAACTATGGCCAAGTGAATTTTTAATCTTGCTAGAGAGAAATCAATTCCTACATTCCATCTGCCTCTTAATTACAATGATGACCTTGCACTATTTCTGGTCTTTCCGATCCAGAAATAGCGGAGATGATTGAGTAAGGGACTCCCTTCTTAGTGAGCACAAAAAGGAAATAGAGGCACAGTGGGAAAGGTGCAGAGAGTGAAGAAATGTATAACAAATGGGATGGGGGGGGGGGGCACACGATGGTGACAGCAAACATATTGCGAGGAAATAACTAAGGGAGAGAGAGAAGGTAGCAAACAAACGATTGCACAAGGTAGAAAGAAAAAGAGCAAGGAACAGAGGGGAAAGGGGGTCATGGAAAGGGCCATCTCCACAAATTAAGGCATGATGTTAACAGTGGCGGCTACAGCTAACCCTAATTATGGCACGGGGCGGACATCTCCTTTCTGTGGGATTTCTCGCTCTCTCCAATTTAGCACTTCTCCGGTTGCTACGGCGCTAGGGCCACGAACTTAGCAGCATTCTAATGAGTCTCTCTCCATCTAAATTTGGACGGAGGGGAAGAACAGAGAAGGGAGAGACGTGTGAAAAGGGAAACGAGCGCATCTTTTTGGAAGCTAAGTGCCGATAATTAGGCGCTATCTGGGTTAACGTTAATTACGCATTTTAATTGTTATTTTTCGAGGTCATGGGGACAGGACTGAAGCGCCGAAGCCGATGTGTAAACATGGAAAACATCCATTATGAGCTTCCGAGATGCTCTGTGAGGATGACACGCGATACACAAAGCTAACATGCATGTGGGGAAAGATTCTGGATGTGCCTCTATTTAATAAGAATGAGCTCTGGTAATTCATATACGATAAAACACTCGGCCAAATGAGTTGGGGGTTGAACTCCAACTGGCATCTAAACTGCGCACATAACGTGCATTTGTGCGTGTGGTGTTTGCTACTCTTCTTGTAAGCTTTTTGCTTGGATATATATCTATATATGGAAAATGCCTACCAAAAGGACATTATAACATGGAGCTCTGAACCTGCTTAATAAAGACATACTACGCATATGTGCTGAGAGCTACCACATGAGTGCTGTAATTTGTGGCAGTGGACAGCATCGTCAGTCACCAATTGAAGACCAAGATCACCATTTATTTCTTAATGGTTAAGATTAGGATTTGTGGAACAGGTCCTGCACCAGTCTAATTGTACAGGTTCTACACGGAGTGCTGTTTTGCCTTTAACCTTGCTCGTACTGCAAAACGCCGTCGCCCTGTCTCCACTATGGAGCCGCAGAGACACCAATTGGCCGTGATGAGGTACTGCAGGAGGGGAAAATAAAACGGACAAAAACGCATCTCGCAGTCCCTTTGGATCGCGCTCAGAGTTCTGAGTTCTGCCATTATTATGAGCAATAATTTGTAAATGTTGCCAGGAGCGAGCCTGGCGGAGCTTTCATTGGCTCTGCACAGACACTGCAGTGAACAGCAACACGATGACTAACCTCTAATGCCGCTATTGCAGATATGCTAAAAGGCAAAGAGAGGACACTGCAGGGGGAAAAAAAAGGACAGCCGAGCACTTTCACAGAGAACTGGTGGCAACTTTAGGAAGAAAGCTCTGCCTTAATTCAGTCCCAGACAGAGAGTTAATCCCATCTTCAAGCCTTTTCAACCTCAATCCAAAAGACAGGTGACATTCTAAAACCCTGATTTAAACACACACACACGTATATATACCACAAAATCATGCTGTCAAACTCTCATAAGAACTGGGAGATAAGGTTGATGTAACTGGCAGGAAACTCCAGTGGGAACTGGATACTTAGGCTCTTGGGGCCCTAAACAGAACTAGTGAGAGTGTGTGTAGGTCCCTTCTCCCACGCCTACTGGAGTCAGCGGTGTTTGATGACATCACCAGTTGATGTAGAGGTGAGCGGCAGCTGTCTGTGTCTAGGTGGTTTCATCAGCACCTCTCGGAGAAGTAAGAAAGTACGTAGGAACAATAGTGTGTGCATACGAGGGTAAAAAAAATATATAAAATATCGAAAAATCTGAAAAATGAGTGACGTGGATTATCATCGTAAGAAATAGTCCTGAACTTGTCGGCGGAATTTACATGCATTCGTTCATACATTGACAATTGTCCTAAACTGGACCTTCTGTATAAACATGATGCGTGCAATCCGACCCAAAGTTTTGCACGTGCGTGAAGTGAGGGTTAGTGTCGGATGTTACCATAACAACGAGAAGCGAATGGGTCGAGCCAGTCCGCTCAGGTTCATAATCACCCTGCGTGAGCTTGTTAATGAATTTTAAATAATTCAGGTGTCAGTAAAACATCACCCGAGTGTGATTTTCAAACGAACAGCAGGAAGAGCTTGCAGATTGCAGACTTTCTCAGCAGTTCCTATTTGCCCAACATTCACACACATGATCCATCAGTATGATGCATTCACTCATCATCTCTTACAAATGCAGATTCCAGCAGCAAAAAGTAATCAGACACAAAAACGGTTACGCAGCTATTTAATGGATTCATTAAAGGATTATCAACCTTGTTCGAGATGATTTCATTCGAATTGGCCTCAATTGATTTAGACTTCCCGACCGAGGTGTATATATAAACCTTTGTCAAATTGAAAATCAGATTGTTAACGGATCATCGGGCCTGCATGTAATCATAGCTATTTAAAATGAAATAAATAGTTTTCCGGTAGTAAGCTTTGCTCTTCTAATTTGCATATCAAATGTGATTGGTTCGAGCCGCTGAACAGACATCAAGCAATTTGCATATCCGCACCTACATACTGAAAAAGATAGGCGGACTTCTGTGTGGAGCATCAGAAAAAGTGTCTGAAAATCACAAGTTTGAATCCCAATGAGACGCAGAGATCCAAGAAAGCTAAACTCGCTGGGCAGGAGGTCTGTGGGCAGAAGGGATGACGCACTGTTTCTCCCCTATCAATCTGTAAGCACATGTATGCGGAAGAGAGCGGACGGAACTTTCCTCCAAAACCTTATGCCACCCTGAGAGAAAGCAGCAGTTTGTTGAGGTTGGCTTTACATCTCACAAGAAGTACGTGTTGCCCATCACCCTCCCTGCTAGTTAGAGGTTTTATCATGTTTAGAAGAAACCAAAATACGAAGAACAATCATTTGATATAAACAAGTCTATTTAGGGGAGTGGTGGCTCCAGCGGTTAAGGCGCTGGGTTACCGATCGGAAGGTAGGGGGTTCAAGCCCCGGTATCGCCAAGCTGCCACTCTTGGGCCCTTGAGCAAGGCCCTTAACCCTCTATGCTCCAGGGGACCCTTACGAGAAAATTAAATCAAGGACCGTGACGTCGGAGCGACGTGGGGCCGCCTTCCCGTGGGCTCACCACCTGCAGGAGGGACCGTAAGGGAGCGGTGCTGAGAGGATTGGGCAGCAGTCGAAGGCAGGGGCCTTGACAGCCCGATCCCTGGACACGGAGAAGTGTCCGGGGAATCTGCTTAGACTGCTGCCCCCGCGACCCGAATTACAGATAAGCGGGAGAAGATGAAATGAAAAAAACAAGTCTATTTAACTCGAATATGGAATATAAAATATGCCATTAAAGAGGAGCTACATCAAAATACTTTGAGATATGTGCTTTAAACTTTCATTATAGGTTCCTGTATACTGTTGCTGATATACCAGTACAAGAAATAATTTTTTTACATGAATTTAACAAATTCAGTGGCTAATTAGCACCATATAGTTAAAGCAGCATGTTTCAGGAATGAATGTCCTGTTTCCTTGTCGTAAATACCTTTCCTTATTTGACCACAAAAAGAAAAGAATATGCAAAGAACACTTTCGGTATAACTACACTTCCTCTCGCGCATACGAGCGCAGAGCTGTGAACGTGAACGTGCCAATGTCCTAATGTATCAAAAGCCACAGGGTAGGAAATAAAAAAGCGAGTGTACCGCACTATAATTAACAGCTGATTAACAAGCAAACATCACATGTAGCTCATACGCTTGGTGCAGAATTAAAAAGAGTCATGCGAGACAAGAGCATGCATTTAGGGCTGGGTATAAACCCAGAGTCAAACAAAGATTCAAAGAGAAACCAACAAACCAGTTGAATACACAAACTGATGTACACAAACAGACAGTTACATTAAGCTCCAAACATAATAAAAAAAAAAAAAAAAAAAAGGATAAGTAAGAGGAGGGAAAAAAATAAGCTTTGCGGGGATTCAATGAAATTTTATATTGCTTTTTACAGTGTAGAAAAATCAGGATGAGATTTTCAACGCCTAACAAGCAAGCCTGAGGCAAGTGTGGTGAAGAAAAAAACTCCCGGAGACGACGTGAGGAAGACACTTTGAGAGGAACCAGACTCAAAATCCTCTTCTGGGTGACACAGGAAAGATACAGTGTCGCTGAGTTGCAATGTTCTCACCCTTTTTGCTTCCTCTTCTCTTTTTTCTCCTCTGCTAAGCACGATACTAACCCTACTTCGTCCAAAAAGGCGTGCAGGTAAAGTGGCAGAGGGGGGAAAAAAAAAAAGAAAAAAAAAAAAAACACAAAGAGCCACAGAGATGGAGAGTGAGCAAGAAAAGAGAGGGAGAGAAAGAAAAGACGAAAGGATGCTGAGGGAAGCAGGAAGCAGTTCCGCTGCTGACCCTCATTTATAGAAGCTAAATAGGGCTAAAGCGGCGTAACAGCTCAATGCAGACAGGTGCTCAGCCTAGCATGGAGCAATGTCACCTTTACCCATAAACCCCTCTATCTTTTTATCCTCTTTCTGAAAAAGTACGGCACGCCTTTATACTCAACAATGTCACCTTCATCCACCAGCACCTTCGCCAGCATTCCAATAGTGGTGCTGCTTTGTGATCAGGATAAGCTAATATTTAAAAGACAGATGGTTGATGGATACATTTGACATTTTACAAGTGAGAAGCTGGTGATTCATCATAAAAACCCACTCACTTTGGAGTCATTTGAAACACTTAAGGCTACTAATCTGAAGATATAAAAAGAACCTCAGGCTTCAATGGACAATATCTACAGGCCAACTCTATTGGCATCTGGGTTGCCAGTTTGTTAGGTATTCCTACCTTGTATCTAGACTAATTGTCCTACAGAATTCACCATTTAATTACTGTAGTCCATGCCTAATTTGTCATCATCCTACAGCTCATTCATCAATACACAGAGAGCACTCCACCACCACCACCACCACTGAGCAGATATGATTTGGGTGGTTGATCATTCTCAGCCCTGCAGTGGCACTGACCTTGATGCAATGACATTTTAATGGCATTACCATACATTTACACTTTTATTTTTATCCATCACTCTTGAGATTTTCACTTATATATTTATCACTGGAATAGAAAGATGACATTCAAGTCAAAGCTTGGCAAGCAGTTGAGGAAAAGACGTTTAGAGTTTGGCAAGGTCACAAGCGGTTTGACAAACCAAGCAGAACTGGCATCAGTTTGTTAACTGATGCCGAGCTTTAACGAACAGCAGCTATTACAACAGAACAGTGATAAAAACATCAGCCTCGGCTTGACTAGTCAGCTAACAATCGGAGCTGGTGAACCGTTAGCTGACACTTAATGTTGATCAGCTCCTTTTACCACAAACAGAAGGCCTGTCAGTTATAAACTTTTGGATCCCAATTAATTGCCAAAGAAATAATTGTGATGAATGACTTAATTGTCTTTTCTGTTTTAACCCTAGTGGAATTCTGGTGCGCACACACACACACACGCACACACACGCACGCGCGCACACGCGCGCGCGCGCACACACACGCGCGCGCTCACACACGCGCGCGCACACACACACACAGATATATTGTGCAAGTGTTATTTAAAACTCTTTATTTTATGTAGGAAGGTGATGAAGCAAATGGTTCATTGTTATTACCTCAAATACACTATATGGAGAAGTTTTTGGACACCTACCTAAGCCATATGTGGTGCAAATTGTTACCACAAAGTTGGAGGCGCACAATAGGATGCCTTTGGATGACGTAGTATTAAAGTTTCCCTTTAGAGGGAGACCAAAACCTGTTCCAGAATGACAATGCCCTTGTGCACAAAATGAGCTCCATGAAGGTACGGATTGAATGGGTTGTGGAAGTGTAAGGTCTTGTGTGGCCTGTTAAAGAGCTCTGACCTCTTAACACATTTAGGATGAATTGGATTGTTTACTGCATCCCAGACTTCCTCACTCTACATCAGTATCTGGGTTTACTAAAACCCTTGCAACAGAATGAGCACTAAATCTTCACACTTCAAAATCTGGTGGAATATCATCCCAGAAAACAACAAATAGGGATTAATGTGGAATGGAATATTCAAAACACCTGAGTCCTATGGTCAGATGTCTAAAAAATTTCCTCCATATAATGTATTTGCGATGAGGTGATAATTTGATATTGTGGTAGGACAAGTAGTTCCAATTACAAAAAAGTAAAGAGCCACATTTGGCTTGTAAGCTACCTGAAAAGCAGGCATGATGTGGGCCTGCTGAGGGTTACAAAATAATAAAAGACTGATGAGAGATTAAGATATAGAGGGGACGTGGGAAAATGAGATTGAAAATAGAATAGCTATTAATATATTAGTAACTTCCGGTGCGAAAACACACTGAAGTGATGGTGCCAGTGCAGCATAATTACTGAATGAGTGTGCATGTGCATTACACCAAACAAATACGTGCAAGTGGCAATTGTTTTCACCAACCTTTTCATTGTTAAAGTAAGAAAGATTCTCGCCATCAAACTTAACCCATCTTCTTTGAAAGACACGATTTCTGAAAGTGAAATTAGATAAGTTGATTAAAACGATGAAAAGGCATTCATACTCAGGCCAAACACTTCAATAAGTCCCAATGACTATTCTTATTCATTTTGAAATTCATAATGGCAGTGAAACTAAAAGCACAATTTAAAAGTGATCTGCATCATCAGTTTACTAGGCCAGTGTTGTAATGTGAACAGCTCCGTTTTGCTCAAAACCACAGACGTCAATAGAAGTAACAAGTAGATATAACAACACTTAGCTCATTAACATTTCAGTAGGAACAGGCAGCAAAAATAACATTTTAACACCGCTAAAATAGCTGTGAAGGAGCTATGCGCACCATTTCCTCCAAAGGAGAGTAAAATACAGAAACCAAAAGCAACACTTGCTCGATGATGAGCACTGAATGTGCAAAGTGCATATGTGCATAAATAGTTTAATTTTCACTGGAAGTTTCATTATGAAACGGCCCCACCCCCACCCCGTGTGCGCTTTATCATGATTTTCCTAGAAAGCAAGAATAGTAAAACTGTAAAAGTTTGAAACAAAATTTAAAAAGTAAAAATACTAATTATTAATAATAAATTATTTGCACTCTATAGGTTTAGGTAAGAAATTTGGATTCATACTTTTTTCTTTTTTTTTATTGTCGTCACACCTTTTTTCTTCAGATGGTTATTCATACTAACCATGAATCTAAAACAAGACCTCAGTGGTTTGGTGGGAGTCAATTATGAAACTGATTCACCTTGCAAAGTTACTACTGACTTCTGGGGTGTTTTACGTAACTTGGAAACGAAAGTTTGCAGAGATTGTTTGCTTCAATCAACAATAAAAGTATGTACTGTGTTAGACTGGAAACAAGACTCCATAGTGATGAAAATCACAACTTAGTATTCTACTATAGTTCAACTGAATCGGTTAAGGATATTGAAGACTTTTTATGGGACAAAATAAAAAACAGAACTTCTTAAAAATACCAATTAGACTAATCAAATCTGAGAATTAAACAGCACTTATTTATTATAGAAAAATGCATAATGTCCACTGTGTACAGTAACTTAGTCAAATTCCTCACCCCTGAGGAGAAAGCTTGTCCAGCCAGCCCATTTTTATAGACTGTTTAGGTTGTCCATAGAAACAGGCATACGGTGATATAGATGACTCGCTGTGGACAGGAAGTGTGTGTTGTACCAGTTGAGAGAGAGTGTCCAATGACTCACTACAAACACCACCTAAATCCACCTGTGACTTGGCTCCAGGAAATTGCAGTGCAGGCTGTGCAAGGCTTTTTGCTGTGCTTAAAGAACACTCAATGGCTGGCTCCTGACTAGGTATGCATGACTGGAGCAACGCATAATCATCGCTGAGGCGCCTACTTGTGCCCTCCGTCACCTTTTCTAGTTGCTTCCTGTATTCAGAAAGGAAAAGGAAGTATGAGAATATATTGTGCATACATTTCATGACAGACACATATTGTTATGAATTATTTAATGTCTGGCCCATCATCAGTCTCTCTTAAAGAAAGAACATTAAAAAAGCCATGTGGTTAGTGTGCTAGTAAAAACGAGTTGCCATACACCACCTTGATTTTTTCTGTTCCAGTTTTTCCTTTATTTCTTGGTTTAACATTTCTTTTGGTTCCACAACCTTCAAGACAAAAATTGCATAACTATAACATATATATGTATGTGTGTGTGTGTGTGTGTGTGTGTGTGTGTGTGTGTGTGTGTATATATATACACACACACACACACACACACACACACACACACACACACACACACACACACACACACACACGCATACATGCATACATGCATACACACACATATACATATATACACACACATATACATATATACACACACATATACATATATACACACACACATTTTATTATTGAGAGAAAACTAAATCCAAAACAACATGGCCCTCTGTGAAAAAGTGTTTGCCCCCTAAACCTAATAACTGGTTGGGCCCCCCTTAGCAGCAATAACTGCAATCAAGCGTTTGCGATAACTTGCAATGAGTCTGTTACAGCGCTGTGGAGGAATTTTGTTCCACTCATCTATGCAGAATTGTTGTAATTCAGACACATTGGAGGGTTTTCGAGCATGAATTGCCTTTTTAAGGTCATGCCACAGCATCTCTATAGGATTCAGGTCAGGACTTTGACTAGGCCACGCCACTAGGATCTTTGTCCTGTTTTTTTCACACCACTGTGTGTGTGTGTGTGTGTGTGTGTGTGTGTGTGTGTGTGTGTGTATATATATATATTATGCTTACTACATTTGTATAAATAGAAACTTTCAAATGGTTTCAGTGGCATTTACATTTAATGTAAAAGAACAATTACTGAAACCGACACGGAATAGGGAAGTGAGCATAGGTTTTAGGGGTTTTTTTGTGTTTTTTTTAAAGGAGACAATACATCACTGACCACCTGAAAATGAAAATGTGGAAATACTTCAGAAACTGTCTAATAGAGAAAGTGGCTATACTCAATACAAGAGCATATTTCTCAGGATAAAAAAAAGTCTAATTCTAAAAAAAATTCTAAACACTATTCTAAAAGTATTCTAAAGTTTGTTTACTTACCAACTGGTTTTCTGCAATGGTGTTGTAGAGGTAAACCTCACCATAGGGACTGATGTCCTCAGATTTCAGTGCCCCTTGAAGAGCTAAAATACAGAAATGCATCATTGTTAGCATACTATACTTGAGAGGACAAAGAGGGATAGAAGTGAAAAAGTGCAATGCAGGTGCCTATACTGTCCTTTAAAGCGGTCATTCGACCAAACAGGCTATAGCTCGGCCCGACTGGTTGTCAAGGTGACAAATGAACGTGCTATCTGGACATTGATAGTAAAGGGCAGCAGAAAGTCCAGAGCGCTCCCTTCAGAAGGACACACTTATAGACAGGACCACACCGCTAGATAAGGATAGACCAGAGGGGGTCTGATTCACAGTGCAGTATGTTATCTACGACAGGCACTGTATCAGATCACTTAGCTCAGTGGCGCAGAAGTCATTTCAGATCGGTGTCATCATTTATCATTATCTGCTCTTGACCTTCTGACTGTGCACAACACTCGCGCTTACTTCTCCCTCTACTCGTTGTCCGCACCGCAGCGATATCCATTAAACAGGGAATACTATGAATCATTGAATATCTTATTAAAGTAAATAGGGTTTATAGAAAAGCCACAACGTCAGAGTTGTGATTCCAGAAACTTGAATTGATCTGCATCTGCCCAGCCTCCATCCATATACATCCTCTTAGTGTTACACTAACCATCTTGCTTTACTTTCATTTCTCTTCCCCTCCAGAGCTTAAAAGCAAACAGGGGGAATGGAGACGTGTATTATAAATACAAAATATCCCGAAATACCACAGTCCTCGTACAAGCTCCAGCTCAATATTCCCTACTCACAATTCCCCAGCCTCTATGCTAGCTGTCATGCAAAAACAATTTCGGAAGAGTCTCTACAGGAAATGTAAGGCACATCGCATAGCACATTTATGCACATATCCGCGGAGTCACAAAACGAGTTTTTTCCAAGGCATCTGCAACTTTATCTAGTTTCGAGAGTTTGGCAAACTAGGCCTTTCCATACATAAGAAGATGCGACTTCCATTGATACCGAAACAGCAATGGTCCTATCATCCTCCCATGACGGACCCTGTGCCATTGTCGCGTTGCATGGGCTTACCAAAAATGGCAACGCTCGCGATCGTGAACATAAAGAGTGCTCAAATGAGATGCAAATGAAGCAAAAATTGAACATACCTCTCTGTCTGCTGCCACTGGGATCGTCTTTGCCTTTGTGCTGCTCCGTGCTGGATTTCACAGATATACTCCTATAAAGCAGCAGAATCACTAGTACTGGTCTCCTTACATACATATTCACACACTACTAGATCATATTTCAAAGTCTCTTATTGGCTTATAAACTAATTATCAGGATAATAATATTACAAGTTACAGCAACAGTAAACTTCTAAACATTCCATAATTAATTATTCTTTAGTAATCACTGGACCTAAGATAATTTAGCATGATCTTTCCACCTACATACATGTTTCTGGACAGTGAAAGAAACCTGCAGGAGAAACCTACATAAACAGAGGAAGGATCTATCTAAGATGTGAGGCAGCTTCGATCCCTTTGCCTTCTACTACCGTTATAGAACGTTTCTGCGTCCAATACATTTCAAACACACGTAAAAGAAATAAATTGTGTTTGAAGCGGTATATTAAGCAATAACGTACCGGTCATTTGGGGGTATCGTGGGGTGTTCTGGGATCTCTGGCACAGGCCTGTGCCGTAGCTTGTAGGAGCGTGTGGGCCTTGGATCGGAAGCTGAAAATGGGCTACTCTCGTATATATCATTTTCCACCATTTCTCCCAGGAATCCGGTTGCGCAATCTTCCAAGTTTACATCATATTTTACACCAGAGACTGGCTGTGCGAAGGAAGGTGTAACCTCCCAATCTAAGGGCAGAGAGTGTGAGGAAGGTGACAGTGAAGCATTGCTGCTAGCCAAAGAGGCAGATCTGAAACCTGAAGAGGATGCTTTGTAATTGCTACGTGGGAGTGTGTGGGAGGCAGTTGAGATAAAACCAGGGTCATGTCTTAGCGCTTTCTCTTTACCAGTCCTTGCAGGAAGAGTCTGGGTTCCAGGCAATCTGTTGATTTCACCAGTGTTGTTTGTGTGTGGATTTTGAGAGATGGCTACTCTCTTCCCTTTCTTAAGGAATATAGTTCTCGGAAATGGAACTGGCTTTTTCTTCCCTCCTGCCATCTCAGAACCTTCCTCATAACAATCTCGTGCCATGAGGACCTTGAGGTTGTGTAGGATCCTCCGCCGATGGCCAGTGGGAAAGTGAGCCAGCTGCAGGAGCTTTTCCTCAGTAAGGTCCCTGCAGTCTTCAAGGGTGTAATACCCTGCCTGAGTAAAGCTGATGGCATACTGAGGCAAGTGAAGGCTGGAGAGCCAGCAAGAGATCTCCTCACTTGGGTACAGGGAGAGAGAGGAAGGAAAGCCATCCGAGCCTTCATTGGTCATGGCAGTGACAGTATGAGCAAAGTTGTCTGAAGGGGTGGTGCCATGAGTGAAAGGCTGTATTTAGAAAGGAACGGCACTCTCTAGAGGAAAAGAAGCATTATAAAATGGTTAATAAACAAAAAATAGAAAGTGACCATTACAACATTCTCTTTAAAGTTTTCACCCATTAAGCCCAGTATACACAGACATTTCTGATAGTCTAGTTTGTTTTTACATACATGGCATCCAATCATATTTTAAGGCTTATTTTGCATGCCTTATGGCTGTACCGGAACCCCATGTTTATCATGGTTGCTGACCATTTAGTGGTAATCTCTTTTTTTTCCCCCCATTATAACACCATTGTGCAAATTTCCAGACTATGGTTCACCCTGTACTCATCCTGAATCCACTGCTATGGCAGTACTGTATAGTCCACGCTGCAAAAGAAGATTTTTGGATAAAACCCGAGTGTAACATCATGCAATAGTTTAAACTCATTGTTAGCCCACCTGAATGGATCTTTTTTTTTTCCATTTAGACCTTTTGTAACCATGAAAAAAGTGATTACTATTTTGGTCATATTGGTGGTTTATGCATTTCCCCTTCTCTGTCTTTTAGCACATGTGCTTTATATATTCATTCTGAGGCCACTAGCATCACACTTTACAGTATTAGAACCATCTAATTCTTTTTTTTTTTGCGCTTGGGGGTGTGTACAGATATTTTTCAACCGTAGTTTTGTGTTTGCGGACATTTTTGACAGCAAACTGGTTTAAAAAAAAGGCTTTTAGAAATTCTATTCAATTCATTAAATTCTAATGATTAATAATGACATTAAATGAAACTACAATGCATATTAGGAATAAAAATGTACAAACCATTCATAGAAAAAAAAAAACTGTTAACAGAATTTTAATCTGTAACTCTGATCTATTGTTTCTATCCCCAACCCACAAAAGCTGATTAAAAAAAAAACAGGACAGGTCGATAACTAGGCCATGCACATGCATGCCACACTGTGGTTAACCATTCTGTCGTCATTACCTGACAGAAATGAAGCTACTTTTTTTGCAACTAGTGATCTCTTTCTTTTGTTTAGTTGCTGTGTGTTATATTTTAGATTATATGTCTAATTTACCATGTAATGTAAAATTCAGCAAAGAAGTGATACTTTGATCAAATAAATGCTTTAAAAATGTAGAACGAGATGCAAAAGCACTAAAAAAACTCTGTTTCACAAGGCCTTATAAATTAACCTCTCTGCTTCTGCAATTTCCACCAGTCACTTCTTCTTTTAGGCTTTAACATGTATTATACATTTAGCCAATGCATTTACCACTTCTGAAAATGATATCTAATACATAAGCTGATCTCAAGTGCATGGGAATTTTATACGGATATATTTAAAGTTATGGTACTCAAGATGCACTAGAAAGTGGCATGAGAACAAGTCAACATCACCGAGGAGGTCATTTACACATGGCAGCGAAAGCAAGCCGAAGATGGTCACACATATAGACTCACATGGCTGAGAAAAAAAAAAGAATCGGTTTCTAGCATCAACCCTGAACCAACCACAGGATCTACAAGAGAGCTGATGTGATGAATCGATATGCCTACACAACACATCTAAAACACTCTGTTTGCTACATTGCTGCAGTTCTGCTTCTGTTAAGCCACTGCACATGTACAAAACCCCTAATCACACCTCTGTCTAAACGCCTAGCACCCAAGTTGCTTTTGTTTCTCAGACTGGTGAAGGGGAAAAAAAAAAAAAAAACCTCTTCCTGCTCAATTGTGTGAACCCTTTCCAACCACTCTCCAACCCACATTTGCCATTTCGACCTCTCAAGCGTAGTAAACCTGGTTTTATAAAAATGAATACGTGCTCCAGAAACATGACCAGCATTAATTCTTAATAATATTAATAATGTCTCTTCTAATGTGCTTTGTCACTGCATTGGCATGTTGGTTTATTCATTCATTCATTCATTTTCTCCCGCTTATCCGTAATTCGGGTCGCGGGGGCAGCAGTCTAAGCAGGCCCCCGCCTTCGAATGCTGCCCAATCCTCACAGCACCGTCCCTTACGGTCCCTCCTGCAGGTGGTGAGCCCACGGGAAGCATGTTGGTTTATTTTGTACATATTTTTAATAAATCTTGTGTAATTCCCCCACTTTCAAGCTGGTGTACGAATGCATCATTTTAATTAAAACATTATTAGTTTTAATGTCCTAAAGTTTCCGCATTTATTCTCATCGCTTATTGACAATTTAGAATCGAGAGTTTTGCCAGCAATCTCAAATCACTATCATAATATTTCGATCTATATTATCTAGAGATTCGATCATACGAACACGGGGGCATTGACAGAAACTGTTTTGTCTAATTAGACAGAAGTACAATAATTTGATGGGAGTGTAGTCACTCTGTTAATCAACATGTGGCTATAAATTTGCTTATGCAATTGAAATTATATTTTAAAAAAATCCAAAAAAAAAATTATAAAGTGATAAAGTAACCACAGAAACCATTAGAGTAAGAAGATTCATTAAAAAAAAAAAAAAAGATAAATGCAGCATTTGAGGGGGGGAAAAAAAAATGGTATTCACTGCATAATGCTGGCAATGAAGACAACCACAGCTTAAACACAGGCAGATTTGAAAACCGGTAGAAAACCCCATTAGATTTGAAAACCCGAAAGAAGACCACAGCTTAAACACCAGCAGATTTGAAGACCGGAAGAAGACCACTGCTTAAACACCAGCAGATTTGAAGACCGGAAGAAGACCACGGCTTAAAGACCAGCATATTTAAAGACCGGAAGAAGACCACGGCTTAAACACCAGCAGATTTGAAGACCGGAAGAAGACCACTGCTTAAACACCAGCAGATTTGAAGACCGGAAGAAGACCACGGCTTCAACATGTATGACTGCAAATATCCCATCTATTTGGAAAATGCACTATGGAGATGTTCATCTAGGTGTATACACTGCTCCTATTCAGAACTTTGTTCAGAATAATAAAGGGCAAAAGCACTGACTCTCACACAGCCCCATCTTCCTTTAGTTTATTTAAACAAAAACAGAAAAGAAAAAAAAGCGGCCTGAATTTTTTTCTTCCTATTCACGTCCTGAGCGTGTTTAAGCACGCCCTAAAGTTACACACTCGGTTCAAAGCAAGGTACGTCCTGGCAAAAAAAGTGTGCATCAGCACTATGTGCACTTCTACATTAGAATGCGTCATAACAATAACTAACACTTTTGTTTTTAGCTTTTGCACTTTGCACAGAGCTGCATGTTTCAGTTCAAAACCATCAGGGCTGCGTAGTTTAGTTCGCATCTGTGGAGGCCCGAGGATTATCAGATTCAGCTTCATAATGGTCTTGTATAAAGCTTCTCTCCACCGCACCATCAGGTCTCAGCTTTTTTCATGGGCATGATTAACACCACCTTCAAAACTAAAGACATGAATCACATAACACACTCATATCTAGGCCAATCCAGGTTCAGGTTCAGATATGATGTCGATCATGACTCAAAAAACATGATGTCCCGCACGATATTTCAGCTCTCTTTCATTTATCGTTTCATTAAAAAGAAAGGATTCTGTCTCTTTCGAAGACTTTGACCAAACGGGGGTCACTTCAGGAGATGGAAGTTGCAATGAAAACTTGTCAGAAAATAAAAAAAATGATGTTGCATAGTGTCACGTAATGTATATTAAGGTGCATTTTAAACCTAAAGAAGAAGAAGAAGAGACCCAACATAGTTGACAAGAAGCTGATTTTCCTGAGAGTTCATTTATAACAATTAAACAATTAAAAAGTATTCTCTTACCTTTTATTCTCTAAGTGAGTGGTGTGTGTGAACACGAGGGAAAAAAACTGAAACACTAAAGCATTAAAAAATAAGGTGGTGTTGTGACTCATACACACTTGGCATCTTATTCTTTACAGCCCTGGAGCAAAGTCCAACTTTTTTTCTTTTTGTTATTGCTCGACCTTCAAAATGTCACTTTATACAAGATAATTTTATACCTACAGTAAGTGGATCAGGGAGCAAATCAATGCAGTTTCATTCTGTGTATCAGTTCACGGCATCAAGCCTGTTTTGTTTTTAAAAAGATACATAAATATATTAAAAAAGGAGAAAAACAAACACTCAACAGGTGATCTGAAGTGCGTGTTTGCTTAAGGAGAGTCGGGGCTTTTAAAGGGACTGAGAAAAGCGCAAAATGAAACCGAGAAGCTACAAAATAAACCTTTTCCCTGCAGCTGTGTAGAAAAGCATTTCAGTGGTGTTCTACATTACTCACCTCAAACACAGGCCGTTTCCACACTCAATCCACTTTACAGCCTGACTGCGCGCGTGCTTTTCTTCTTTCTTTTTTTTCCCTATAACATTCTCTTTCCACTTTCCTTTTTCGGTTTAGTTACCAAAGCCATGTCGGCGTGCTGCAGAATAGTTTTGTAGTGTGGAAGCTACAGCATTCATCCGTTCCGCCTTCTTTCCGCTTTAGAAACTGCCCAAAAACGCGCCTGTACCTGAGCGCGCACGACTAAGGACACGCACATGCACCAAAAAAAATTTAAAAAATTAAATATATATATATATATATATATATATATATATATATATATAGAGAGAGAGAGAGAGAGAGAGAGAGAGAGAGAGAGAGAACTGCACTCTCACAGTCTCTCTGTTGGTAAAACGTGGATAATTATTTCGGGTTTAGTTTACAGTCCTACAACGTGTGTGTGCGCATGTGTGTGTGTGTGTGGGTGTGCGCGGGGTTAAAAATTGAATCCCTCGGGGTAGAAATTCTGCAACACCATTAACAAAAATATAGTTTGCATAAATGTTTTGTTGTTGCCGTTGTTTTAGAACAATTCCTTTTTTTTTTTTTTTTTACAAATCCATATATGTAAAAAATCGGTTTATTTTTTTTTTTTCTTTTCTTTTTTACTTTTTTTGTATTATTTGTTCGTTTTTTTGTTGTAGTGTCGCAGGATGGCCAAACGAGGGCAGTGTTTTCGTCATGTGAGATTGCTATGTAAACGAGTTTAGGTTAATTAGAAATTGTTCCCCAGTGGCTGTGATATCTGCTACTAAATCTCACTTTATTCTGACCTCAGGTGGACTGTGTGGTGTTTCTGTAAATGTTCTCCCATGCCCGTATGGATTTCCTCTGTGTTCTTTGGTCTCCTCCAACCTACCAAAACGTGCCAGTGGGTGGTTTGGATACAGTAAATTTTTGTGTTACAAAAATGCGAGTTTACATGTAGTCCACGTGATAGACTGGTGTCCAGTCCTGATTGCGCTCGCTGTTTTTAGGATAGACCGACAAGGGGGAATTGAATTTTTTAACACCAAACTCAATAAAACTGTCGAATTCTGGGTTAAATGTTGCATTTTGACCTGTAATTTCAAAAAGCTTTGCTTTAACACAATAAAGGCCTCCATTTGAATATCAGCTTTGAACCTGGTTAAAAATATCTAGGGTTAGTTCATTAGCAACACTACATACTTAGGCATACTCAATTATGAATCATTAGAATAAGTATTATTTATCAACCTGAATATGAACAAATAAATCTGAAGCATCTGGAGCATACTGTAGTTACACAAGGAGTATATAATGGACATTTATTAAGGGCAGAAAAATATTTGGATCCTAGCTAGACTCTTAAAGTTCTGTGCATTCATTAATACTCGATCGATAGGCTTCAAACTGAACAATTGGCGTGAGTTACCCCACTTATGGATTTTGGAAGTTGAAACAGATTTAATGTAACATAGCTGTAATGAACATTTTGTGAAACTTGACTTATTTCAATTTAAAGACTTAAAACGAAGCAATTAAAAAGAATCTATACATTAAAATAAATAAGGCTGGTTATTCAGTCAGGACGAAAAGTAATGGCACCAATTATACTTTTGTACCACAAACTATTGATTGTTAGAACGTGAGACTACTTTAGGAAAAGGCTTAACGTCATGTTGACTTTTTGGTACCCATGTATGTGTGTGTGTGTGTGTGTGTGTGTGTGTGTGTGTGTGTGTGTGTGTGTGTGTGTGTGTGTGTGTGTGTGTGTGTTGTAGGCATGGAAACATGCCTTAAATCAGCCATCTACAATCATGGCAGTCATTTCTCTGTTATCAGACCCCGTAAAAAGGCATAATAATCTAGCACGTTTTCTGTAAGCACACAGGCGTCTACACAACATGCTGAAATTTTAGCATGCTGATTTTCTCGGCGCTTATGAAATATTCACTGAACAGCTTCCAGCTTATGAAATGTGAGGCTACACATTTCCCCCATTATCTGCAGTTGAGCTTTAACAGATTTCTGTGGTAGCTCATTCCCAAAGTAATTGGCTCTCAGGCTGCAGAAGCTGTGGGTGATTTTGTTCAGTACATTCCGACAAAGCATCTGAGGGCATCGGAGCAGGGGAGAGCTAGAGAGAGCTAGAGAGAGCTATAGAGAGAGAGAGAGAGAGAGAGAGAGAGAGAGAGAGAGAGAGAGAGAGAGAGAGAGAGAGAGAGAGAGAGAGAGAGAGAGAGAGAGAGAGAGAGAGAGAGAGAGAGAGAGAGAGAGAGAGAGAGAGAGAGAGAGAGAGAGAGAGAGAGAGAGAGAGAGAGAGAGAGAGAAAATAGGCATACACTTAATGTGAACATGTAGCTTTCATCCTATATATGAAATATATGTATGTTCCTGCTTATTTATAATGAGGTCATTGGTATTTATAAGAAAATGTTAATGTAGGCAGAGAAAGTGAGACAGACCGAGAGAGTGAGAGAGTGCGACAGAGGCATAAATGTCTGACGAAGACTAAAAAGCATTTTATGTGCAGCCTGTCAGAGCAGAGGCCATTCTTAGACATACCCATTACTCTTTTTTTAGGGTCCTTCGTTGCTAAGGGCCCGCTTTGTCTTTAGGCACACCCTCTTATTGCTATGGTCACCCATTTTTACTACACCAAAACTGTAAATACTGCCAAATCTGAGAGAACAGACAAAGATAGAAAGGGGAAGACTGAACAAAACAGAATCACAGGCAGTCAGTGGTATTTTCTAAAAAATAGACTTTGACAGGAGCCAGTTGTCGGATCCACAATGCTGAGGGGAAATCTTAATTTTGGATCATGTCCTGAGGACAAAATTCTGAACATGCTGCAAGTTATAATCCAAAGACTAGATGAACTATTACATTCAGAGAGAACCAGCAACACAGAGGCACCTGGCTCAACGTTTACCCAAGCTTCTGTGCATCCTCCTGGGCATGGAGATTCAGCAACAGCTCTTAGGAAAGTTCTCCATCTTTTTAAGGAGTGGAGTGTGCAACACAAACACAGAGTAGGCTCTTTGAGAGAAATACTAAGCACAACAGTACACATGTTCCTGGAGCAAGACATGCATGCAAATCATGGAAACATGCTCCCAAAGAGAGAGTCTCAAGCAAAACACCTGGGTAAGTTTTGTTATTAAGAGCAAGTCCTTCTTAGCTTTTTGCATGCATTTTTTATTATTATTTGTACTCAGTGGCATGGTAAAATAAAAGATTTTTGTAATCAATTTCCCTACAGGAACCTCCAAAGAAGGTAATTTTCACAACCATGTCTACATCAGTGATCTGATTCAAAGTGTTTTGGGAGACGTGTACAGCATTGAGAAGACACTGTTGATGATCACAAATAAATTGGATAGTGCGCTCAGCATCATTTCTGGAGCAAAACTGCAAAATACAGATGCTGAGACAACAAGGGACGATCTTGTGATTCATGATCTTATGACTCATTCAAAGGACAGGCTAATCCTTCCACAGATATTTTTTAAAGAGCAGTGTGACCCTGAAAATACTGGCCAAGAGTGCACCTCAAATGTTTTGCCCCTTTTTGGTATTCAGAAATGTGTCCTTCAAAGCAATCCAACATGTCCTTTAAGGCATACACTAGCAGAGACCCATGCTGCGTTTGAGAGAAAGACTAGCCCACATGAACTGTTAAATGAATGCCCAACTGACCTTGAAAGACGAGAAGAGGACAGCATTCTGAAGAGACCTAGAAATGATGTCCTTGGACCTTTTGGAGAGGATGCTGGAGAGGTGGAAAAAGAACCCTTACAGGAGGATGATGTATACAAGAAGGCAGAGATACCCAGCACAGTGATTATGGATGAATGCATAAGCTGGACACACGAATGTATTACAGTAGGGTAAAGTATCTTTTGCTGTTTTTCCTGTATGACTGTAAAAGTGTATCAAGTGTAAGAGTTTTCTGTACAATGTCCATAGTTAAAATAATTTAGCAAGTTCATACTTAACAGACAGGCACAGCTACAATCATTACGTCACTATGGTTTCTAATTTGAGTTTTCCTATTTGAGTTTCCAGCAGAGTGAGAGACCGGATTCTGGATTATATATGATTTTATAAGATATGACAAATGAATTTTTCACATTTCCAAGTAGTAAAACCCGACTGTACCCTTTTAGAGATAATTCTTTTCAATCTTTTGTAGAATTTAATGTGTTTTTTTCTTTTATGTTCACGCTACAGGAAACAGTCATGGTAAAGTCTAAATGTGAAAAGATTATATACAAGAATGCATTCCCAAATGCAATAGGTATATTCTTGTTTAATTTTTATAAATAAATTAATAGAACAGGTTAAGTATCTCTGTTTTTATTTAAAGTAAAGGTATTAGCGTTAGTACAGTATTTACAATCTTCCAATGAGCACCAGAATGCAGCATTATTCCACAATTGTAATAAAAACTGAAATGTTTGTCATTATATGATTCGAAAAGCATTTTTTTCCCAGTAGACTAAGAAATAAAATCATTAGGAAAATTCATGAAATTGTTTTTCTTCAATCATCAATTTTTCTTGGTCAGGGTTGCACTGAATGCAAAGCCTATCCAGGGAATATTGGCTAAAAAGTGACATTCCTCAAGGAATACCAGTCCAAACCTGGGTAACATAAACATTAACATTTCTAAACTTTACAGTAGTCCATCCTCTGGCATGTTTTGAACGTTAGGTGGGAGGAAACCAGAGAACTTGAAGGAAATCTACACAAATCCTGGAAGAACATGTGAGGCTCCACACTGCCAGTACCCCTGTTTTAAGGATTGAACTAAGGACCCTGGAGCTGTAAATGAACGTTACTGCCACCTGTGGCACTTAAATTCACTAATCATATAGAACCTTAATTACAAAAAAATTGGGTCAAATTATTTGATTATTAATAGACCGGGGTCTTCAGCACCACTTAACCTGCATATTAATCCAGGCACAATATATATTGTATAACTGTATACCTACAAAGTGCACCTATATGGCATTTAATACAATGTTTACCAATGTTTAATGATTTTAATTTTATCCATTTTTGTTTGTAATTTTCTTCAGATATGTTCATTGGCACATGCAATATTTAAAAATGCATCTCCTAAAGGAAATCTGGCTGCATCGCTTAGAATTAATCCAAAACTTTTTTTCTCACAGTTTGACTGATTCAGACAGATCCTCCAAAGTCCTGTGCTATATAACTGCCCCCCTGGATGTCACAAAGGTCATCACATGTAAGGCAGTTGACAGCCTCAGCTCTCTCATGGTGTCCGGGTCAGAGGAGCTGGTCAGCAGTGTGTTTAAACTTGATAACTTCAGCGGCACAAAGTGTCCTTTCCCGCTTACTGTAGCTGTGCCTTTTCAGGCTTGTTACCGCCTGAATTACCGTGAGGTTGTGGTAAAAGTGGTGGACCAAAAAAAGAGGATCAGTTATGTCACCCCGACAGCCACTGAGGGCATCTATGGAGGCTGCAGGGTCTGTGATAGCAAATGACATTGTTCGATTAATGAATATCATATAATCAGCACTGATTTTTTTTAACATTTGGTCTGTTTTTTCTCAGGGTACATTCACAGTGGTGAGGGTGTACACTCTTGGTGTTTTTGCAGTCTTATCACGTTTACAGAGGGAGACATTCACAATCCCAAAGAGAGGTCTGTGTCTCAAACTGAGTGTGGACTCCAGGATATGCCTAGACTATCCACCAGGATCTTTTAACACACCGGTGGTTGCCCAAGCAATGGTACTTCTAAATTAAACATGGACTATCAGTCACACATAAGTCCTACATTCCTACATTTACAGATTCTGTATGTTGTTAAAAACATATATAGACAAATGATCACCATTCATTCATCTTTAGTAAATATTTTACCTGGTTGTGGTGGATCAAAAAGAAACTGTGTGTGAGGCAGGAATACATCATGGCTCGGACACAAATCGATACTAGGAAAGCATACACACACTCACTCAACAGCATTACTGACACCATTGCTCCATAGATCTATTCATTTTCCAGAAATTCTTATTCTTCATAAGTATCCTAAGGAATCAAATTTATTTTCCGTTTCCTTTAGACAATACTTTACTCATATTCATACAATGTTTTTTAGGAAAAATGTACATAGTACATTTGTAAAAGTCCATAACCCGCAGTCTGACATTTCAGAATTGACTTCTTTCCACTTTACTTGAATTTAAACAAATATATGTTACAAGTTTTAATAAAGCTAGCTAGTGTTTGGATAGAAAACTAAGTAATTCAGGTATTTAGGAAACTATTTAGGAAACACTAGACAAAAAATGCACAAGTTAAAGTCAGGTGCTCTCGTACAATGCAAAGCAATGAAATACATGACTCTTAAATATTGTTGCATTATCGATATATTCTGTCCATAGAACCAGAGAGCTGTCTATAACCACTAATCATACAGCATTGGATGGAAATGACAAATACACTGTTTCAAAACACTGTTTTATTCCTTTTTAACTCCTCAGGTGCAGCCTGTAGATGCTATGCTCTTGTCTACACTGAAGTGCAGAAATGATTCCTGTAACCCAATTCTCACCACTAGCCCACTACTGTATCTGAATCACCCTTTAACTGTAAGCCCTCTACAACCTTTGACACTAACACTTCCCTGTCCTCCTGAACCTAAAAAGATGAATACAGGGGATGAGAAAAGCTACACTTACTCTGATGGCACAGCTCTAATGCCTGACAAAATCTCATCACATCAGGTCAGGTAGAGACATCTACTTTTTCTTTGCTATGCGGCAGAATTATTTACAGCTAAGACAAATTACATTAAAGGATCATTCATCATACACACACACATATATATATATATATATATATATATATATATATATATATATATATATATATATATATATATATATATATATATATATATATATCTTCTTTATATTTGTACTTCGTTTCCAAATAAGGGATTTAAGTGCTTCAGTAAAGGCAACCAAAAGGCTGACTAAAGATCAGCTGGTTGTCCTCGGATGGAAAAGAAAGTACTGGATTGTTCTGGATAAAGTCTCTGTGAAGAATCTGCAGACTGACCTTGTTTCTTTTGAGGTCTTGGAAAACTATGAAAGGTATCTTTTCAACAATATAGGAGAATATATCTACACTTAACTGGGAGCTAATGGAATCGTTTGTGCTGATTGAATGGTCTTCTTTTCTCTAGGCTTATAGTTTTTCGTCTGTTCTCATCTGTAAGACCTTCTTGCTTGGTGTTATTAGCTGAGGAGCTGCAGGACTTATTAAGAACCTGTACAGTATCCATAGCCATCCACAAAAGGCAGGAGGACCCCAGTAGTGTGATTCTGGCTGTTCTGCCCAGTAGAGATCTGAACTGGGGGCTGGCTGAGCTCCATACCCAGGCTTACTGTGAGTCTGCAGAGCAATCTGCTGAGATACTGATGAAGGAAGGGGAGCAGCTCCTGATAAAATTCAGTGGGAACATTTGCAGCACAGGTACCTCAAGGATCATACAGTATTTTTTCACAATACGTGCTCTGCCTGAATCAATCAGCTTTCCCAAAACCTCCCTCATTACTCAAACCATTGAGTTACACCACTAATTTAACAAAAGATAGCTAATAAGTAGGAAATAAAACACAAGACATGCTGTTATAGAGAAATATTCAATGATGGGTCATTATGAAGTGACCTTACCAACCAAAAGTTTCATATTTATCACCCAAAGTGCTTCATTCCTCTGATATCACAAATAATTGCCACCAGTTACCACCTTCTTTTAAAAAAAAGAATGATACGTCATACATTTTTTTCATAGATACAGTATGTTGTTGAAAGCCCATGAAACAAGTTAGTTCCTGTTAGAACTTACATAAGACAAAGATAAACAGCTGTTACCTCAGCATTTGCTCTCTTTTTAAGTTAATTAGACATAAAAATATATTGTTATTTGTTATAAATAGCTTGTATATAGCTTATTTTGTTACAGAGAAACTACAGTGTTTAGTTGTGTGTGTGCGTTTTTTTTATATTCTGAACATATAAACATACAAAGCTCAGTGATGAAGCTTTTTACCATTTCTTCTAGAGTTACATTACTGTGAACTGCATATTTAGTATAATTTGGGTTCTTGTTGGATTTGTGACAACATGTACTTGTTTGTACAGGTGACCAGTGCACAAAGCCTCGAACCATTACATTTCACATTCAGAGGAGGAATTGGCTGTGTTTGCAGCTGAAGGAAATGGATTCATTTGGAAACTATAGTTCACCTTATTACAAAGGCATGGCTCTACTGTTCCATATCCCCAAAGATCAGTTGGTTTGGAAGGAAGACAAAGCAGTAATATCAGAAGAATATTGCTTAGGACCACCGGTCTGTAAGCTGCCACTCACTCTTCCAAAGGTGATACAATGCAAAGCTTAGGTTTAGATTATATTGTAATGCTTGTAACATGTTCAAATTTTTTCCTTTTATGATCCAAAACTTGATAAAAATTTATTTGAGTTGATCTGGTATAATACTTCTACCTCTTTCCCTGACCTATAATATAATGGGACAGTTTTACTCTAGCTCAAAGAGATCCCATTGATTTTTGTTATGACAAGAATTTGTTGTTGTCTTATTTTCCAGACAGTGAAAACCCTATCTCGGCCAATCAGTGCAAAATTCTTGCAGCATGATCAGGCAGGTAAGTAGAAATATTTAAATCCGCCCTCGCTGTGAATTTTTATGCACCCTTATTCTTTGCTTCTGCTAGAGCCCCTCTGTGATGAGCTGCTAGCCTGGCTCTGTAGTGAGCTGTCTGAAGAAGATGCATCCCTGCTGGTCATGTGCCTTCGCCTGCGCCGCTCATCTGTCCAGCTGGCCCGTCTCAGAGCCCCGAACAGCCTCGCACTGCAGATTTTCCACATCCTGACCACATGGAGACAAGCACTGCCTTCCATCACACCAAAATCCCCTTTGCTTGCCCACTGTCTGACCCGAATCGGCAGACCAGAGCTGGCTGCAGAACTGCTAAGAAAAGGGTGTGCAGTGGAAAGGAGTGAGATAAGAAGCACAGAAACAATATGAACATGAAATCGAAAGTGTAATTATTTTATCAGCTCTCACGATGGGAAATTTTATTAATTCTGTTCATTTTTATTAAAAGAGTTGTTGAGCTTGACACAAATAAATGCAACATTGTAAGTAGGATATCTAAATATGGGGTTGTGTTGCTAAGAGAGAAAAAAAAAAACTGATCAAATTTTCCAACACATTTCCAAACACCTAAAACTAAAGCAACCCCAGACAAGTGATGTTGCCCAACTAGACCAGCAGATGGCAGCGTTGTAACGTTAATAACATTTCCTACAGCACGCTTGGGTTAGGGTTAGGGTTAGGGTCCGGGTCCGAATCGGCAGACCAGAGCTGGCTGCAGAACTGCTAAGAAAAGGGTGTGCAGTGGAAAGGAGTGAGATGAGAAGCACAGAAACAATATGAACATGAAATCGAAAGTGTAATTATTTTATCAGCTCTCACGATGGGAAATTTTATTCATTCTGTTCATTTTTAATAAAAGAGTTGTTGAGCTTGACACAAATAAATGCAACATTGTAAGTAGGATATCTAAATATGGGGTTGTGTTGCTATGAGAGAAAATAAAAAAAAAACTGATCAAATTTTCCAACACATTTCCAAACACCTAAAACTAAAGCAACCCCAGACAAGTGATGTTGCCCACCTAGACCAGCAGATGGCAGCGTTGTAACGTTAATAACATTTCCTACAGCACGCTTGGCCATGAACTTCCTACAGTTCTCTGTGAAATAGATAGATAACCTGCTATGGCTCACTCTGATTAAGCTTATGTAATTATATTATCATGAGACTTCATACTAAATAAGTATAGTTACGTTTCCTTATATCATAATAATACTGCATGCACGTTTTCAGACCGCGGTTCGCCAGTGCGCATGCGCTTCCTAGCACCCCGCCGTCCGCGTGACTTGGGTTGCTTTTGGTCGAATCAGTGACGTCACCGTCACGTAGCACTTGAGGCACGTGGAGCAGTGGATGCACTGGCTTTAGGAAACTTACCGTAATGTTTTGATGTGACAGACCAGCGAAGTCATGCAGGAGTAGCAATCAAAGTGATGTTTTAATTCACCAGATAAAAATTATACTTTTAATTCAAATGAACATAAAATCCAAATTTTTCATGTTTTGCTTAATCAAGTAAATAATCTGAGGTGGAACGTCGCACTTTTTAAAACAAAAATGTAATGATATGTTATAATGAAGTATAAAATACAGCAATGTAAATTCATCCTCCAAAATTGTCCTTTTTCAGGTGGAAATTATTAATGATACACGATGCGAATTATTAAAAACGTTCTCTCGGCTCTCAGTGACTGTATATAAGCGCAGATCTGATTGTAAGCGCGTATATTAGAACCGCATCGGCCCCTGGACAGCCTCGAAGTCCGCGCCAGTTACGTCTTCTTTTGGAGCAGGCACGCTGCAACGTGACTGATGGGCCGCGTGCGGCAAGCTCCTCCTCCAGCAGCCAATCAGCGCAGGCCTGGGCGTGAATTGGGTGGATTTGGGAGCGCGGGCAGCCAATGGGAAAGGCGTATTCTACCAACTTGCGTTGGAACGCGCAGGAACGTGGACTACTGCGTGTCTGGTGTGGCACAGGGAAGCGAAAAGTGTGCTACACAATCAGCGCTCAAGAGCGACCTTGAAGCAAACGTGAAAAACCCACCTTAAAACAGATCTAATTTTGAGACTGGATCGAAACAGGAGATCTAAGAGAAGAGTCTTCTCTGCAGGGCTGGAGAGGTAAGATCAGTCATTTTAATATCGTGATCTAGACTTCCCTGTTGTGATGTTTTTGTGCTGTTTAAAAGCGGTTTGTTTGTCATTTTACTGGAGATCTGACTGAAATCATGTGTTTGTATGATATTTTATATCTGTCTGTGCCGGATGGTAAAACGATGACTTAGTCATTGTTACTATTTTGGTGATGTTATGTAGACATATTAATATCCCACTTCACTCAAAGGGCGAGATTGAGATTGCTGCCTAAAGCAGCATGATCGTAGTCCCAACATGTAGGGGTAACTCAGATCCTACTAACCAGCAAACCCTGCTGAGTAAAACAGCTTAGGACAGCATAATGCTCACAGCCCAGCGAGCCCATACTAACTCCACCTGCAGCACCCAAACATACATTACAAACAATTACACCCATCACATCCAAATGCAAAACAAAACATGTCACTTAAATATATGATATTGGCAACAGCTGTTTTTTTTTAAATAGCTTATTCATGTGTTATGTGCAAATAAGCATCAGATGACCAAATAAGATGGACTTTATTCGACCATTTTGACTGAGCAGGTGAAGCCCGAGTCAACTTTCAGTTTGTTGTTTGTTTAAAGCAGCAATATCTATTAATTTGTAATTTTGCCATGTATGGTGGATCAAATTAAATTTTATTTGTCACATAAACATACATACAGGGTACGACATGCAGTGAAATCCTTTTTACGATAGTCTGGCATGAGGGAATAGGATGGGGAGAAAAATAAAACAAAGAACAAGAAGGCAGATAAATAAAGTATAAAACTATATAAAATATAAGAATATGTAAAGATATATATGAGAAAAAAGGTGTATATACAAAATATGCTTATGGCAGTAAACAGTAAATCAATAACAATTTAAGGTGGTTTAAAACTGATGGTGATAGAAATATCATGGATCTGATTTATCATGCACATATTTATTATACTGGAACTATCGGTTATCTGCAAAAATCCATACAGATAGTTTTTCCGGGATGCGTTATACAGTACTACCTCTATTCAGTCATACAGAGCGGCCTCTAGTGGCGAATCTCTTTTTTTTTTCTTTTTTTTTTCATTTTAGATGTAATTTTTTCTTTATTTGTAGTGTTACTTTTTGCATGTCTTATTTTCCTCAATATTTTTAATATAATTATTTTATTTAGCACATTCTTATGATTCAGTACTTTTTTGTAATAAAGTTCAGTACTATATAACGTGGAGTGTTAGGTTTTTTTTTGTTTTTGTTTTTTTTAATCCGGTGCCCTTTTTAAAAACTACTGTTTAATTTATCAGTCGACCTCTAATAAAAAAATAAAATGGGTATGTTGTTTGTGGTGGCTTGTTAGTGTTAATTTGAAGTTTGAAATGACATGTCCTACCGTGGCACGTTTAGTAGGTGCAGTGGGGAAAAAAAACACATGACCATCATTAGGAAAGTGTATCTTTTGTTTGCTCTATCAGAACATGTAAAGCTCATGAAACTCTAAAGCTATAAAACATTAAATGCTACTTTAACTGCACTTTTACAGTTAGTATTTCATAGCTGAGTGGCATTTCGGACTTAAATGCAGGACAGCAACAACAATGACTAGTGTTATCAAGGTACTAGCCAGCTAACACTGGTTAAATCCATTTTAACATTGATGGTTACCTTCTCAAAACAGATATTAGTCCAGTAAGAGTAACACAATAGTACCCTGTGCGTAAACATGTTTATGAGTAGAGTAGGTTGACATTACACTGTTCACAGTGTGTGTGTGTGTGTCCATGTTGATTTTATTTCACTGTATACAGGAAATGAGCTGATCATTTGAAACACACGCTCAAGATGACAAGTTAAAATATTAAGTAGAGGGTGTGTTGTCTCTGTGGTTTTACTACCTGGAGGTGGGGAATTACAAGTTTCAACTGCATTTTAGGTGCTTCATTTAATTAATCGTCACTTACAACAGTAGGCTTATAGTTGACTACTTTGTTACAGGAAAAACCTGCTGTGAACTAGCTTTTGGATGGATTTGTTACTATGAGTTGGTTGTAAACATAACGTACACACAAGGTGAGGGCATGCAATGGGAGGAGAACCAAACAAACTACTTCCATGTTAGATGTACGTCAGCATTACCTCAATGAATATTGATGTTACAGGGTTGCGGTTTTGTTACATCCAATTTCAAAGTCTATATTGCACACTATACTTACAAAAAGCTTACATTATTCTATTTTTAATAGTGTTTTATTAACGCTAGTTTGTATTACAATTACCAACAATTTCTTTCGAAAAGTTGCTATGTTTGATTGCTGTATCCTTTAAAATAAATTGTAATTTATATTAGACACGTGTGCATCAGGACGGGGGCTCCTGTGGCACACAACAAAATAAAATCACAACAGGAATTACTTTAATGACTGTTAGAAATAAAGATGATGTTTTTCGGTGGTGTTCTCACACGGGATTTTGGTGCTCATTTATTGAATGCTTTATTCTGGTTTGAATAAAACTCTTTTTGCATGGTCATTATTTTATTTTTAAAACCATATGTCGAATGTTTATAAGATCTGATGACATTTGAGTCAGTTTGAGGCAGTAAATATTCCAGAAGCATTTAAAGAATGGCAAAGATTTGCTTTCTCAGAGCTGGTTTTTAGTCAATTAGGAAATGCATGCAAATAGAAAATGATTAAGATGGTAGGAAAAAATGACTACCTTGTCGATACATCTTATACATGGCAACCAACAGCACATTTCCAGATAACTTTGCAGCCAGTGACAAGTCATCAGGAAGGTTTTTAGGAGAATTGTGTGAGAGAACTTAAATGCCAAGCAGATGCTTACCTCATGAGGGGCAGCTTTAGCTGGGGCTGATTGACTTTAAGATGTTAGAAAACCTGTGGTACCCAGACCAGTGTTTGAAATGACGTACAACCCATTTAAGAAAATTAGTTATGAAATTACCAGATATATTTTTAAAAGGTAATTTTGTGTTAATAGTTGCTGGAGAATAAACTGTAAATTACAAAATACTGCAAGAACAAATGTACAACTGTGCATAAAAGCCTCAACATACAAATGTACAAAATGTAAGCAGCACTTTGAAATTTTCACATTTGTGGTGAAATAAGTGTTTGTTTTGGAGAAACGCACTGTATGATATTATGAATTTTTGCAGGTCGGTATAAATGTATTTAGAGAAATACTGTTTCTTCATCATTAATTGACATTACGTACTAGGGGTTGTATGAAGGTGAAAAAGTCCCAAGTGTGAAGTTCACAAGAATTACTTGTAATAAATAAATGCCAATCTCAAAACTTATGAGAAGCCATTTTCATATCGCCATCTGCAGCCACCCACCTCTATTGAATCAAAGTAACTCTAACCTGAATATACAAAATGAGTCACACTTATGAAAGGAAGGGTTTCTTTTGATGCACATGGGTGACCAAAGCAACTTATTGCACGAGCGATTTACTTAAAAGTTGTTGCGTTTAGATGATTGTTTAAACATCTTGATCTTTGTCTCGTTTGTTCTGGTAGGTTTTTCTTGCAAAAAAATTTGACAACTGGACCAGTTCCTATTAGATCCAAGTGTCTAAGTGAATTGGCTTGAAAGCTGTAAATGTATGTGTTGTATTAATGTATCTCATTTTGGCTTGGCTGAAGTTATGTTTGAGATACAGAATAACTCCTAACAAGCAGAAATTTTGGTTAAGAGAATTTTGACTTTGTCTAGTTTGGCTTCAAGTAGATTTCCAACCATTGCCTTGGATTGAAACTGTTTTTTTCAGTGTATTACAGGCACAAACATTTAAAAAATTAAATATGTAAGAGGGTTTTAAATGGGGAAAAAACATGCAGGATACATGCATAAATGACTCATGTTTAATGCGAAGTAGCTGATACTGTAATCATAGTTTGATTATGACTACAAAAAATACACATGACTGGATGCTGAGTGGACAAGTACAATATGTACAATATTATCAAAAAGGTTCCTAAATAATTTATAAACTAAAAATAATTTGTAACCCATGAGGCTCATACATAAAGCCACAAAACACTAATCGTGGTTTCATGAGCACTTTTAACATAAACACATTTTTATTCAGAAGCTGAATTAGTCCCCACTTGACACTTCATTCATTTATATTAACATATTTCACTCTCATTTGCAAATGATAACATTTAACAGCATTCTGTCTAAGCATATCCGTTTATCTTTGTTCTTCCTTTGTGTTCTCTTTTGCATGACTCTTACTATTGTATTTATTAAGGCATAAAAGCCATTTTATAGTACATGGGTTAGAGCTATGGTAGGCAAAAACATTTAGCTTATCAAGAAATTGTAGTTGTTGTGGCTTTATCAGCTATCGTGAAGAACAAAAGCCCTCTGGTCCCCAGTCCTTTTGAGTTAGATGGGAGAAGTCAGTAGCACAAGTGGCCAATAACAGAGTATCACCATTTAAGCCTTCACTCGTTTGTATTACAGCAGCTGTGTACTATTTTTAATTGCAAGTTTCCAAAGTTCAACCGAAGTGCATTAAATGATTAAAGGTGCTTCAAAGCAGTACTTGAACATGTCCTCTACAGTAATTCTCACAAACTGAGAAAATCCCTTTTGTGCGACAGAATCTGTTGCAGATTCTGGTTATTAGTGGCAAACTAAGGGGGTGTGCAGTAAAACAGTAACAAAGCTGAAATTATATGGTCACAATAAAACATGACTTTGCTTAATATAAACATATGTGCAGTTTTTCTGTGGGCTATTAATGGTTTTCTTTCGATTGTCCTTCAGTGACGGTGTAGGGCCAAAGACAATACTTGTGGAAAGATGTTAATTGTCATGCAAACTAACTCTTAGAATGTATGATTATGGTACTGAATTATATTTGGTCATGGCTAAAGACAAAAATGGCACAATTAGCAGAGGGAAAGGATGATATCAAAAGAGTAGGAAACAAGAAAACTTTTCATCAGATCGTCAAAGAATGCTTTTCCTTAAATCCTGTAGGTCGAACTACAAATAAAAAGGGCTTAGCTAGACATATCGTGTACCTGACTGTATGTGTGAGCATGTGTACTTAAATAATAATTATAAAAACTGTATATTTTACTTAATTAAACTTAACTGAAATAGACTACAATAGCTATCTGAGACCTCTATCTGGCCACTTTATCTTTAAAAAAAAAAATCGGAACTAGTCATACATAATTGTTTAGTTTTTCATGGTGTATTTTAGCTAGCATGGAATTGAATGGGCTAATTGCATCTGTATTGACCTCTGAGATGCACAATGTTTTTGGTGAAATTCACCGACCTACTCATCTGGTATTCAGTCACATCAATGTGCACTATCAACTTTTTCACTCTCATAACACTTCTGAAATACTGAGGAAATGGGAACAGATAATAATGTCCTCAGAGTGCAAAATATTTAGGCCACATCTCAAAAGGCTTGCTGCTGGTGTACTTTGTCACTGTGGGTTTATGATTAACTTGTGGGTTTAATGCTTTTCAGTAACAGTCCATAGCGCACTGTTCAGTTCGGGATGCAGCCTTGAATCTGTTTGATTAAGTGACCACTGACAGTCATGACATAATCCATGCAGTGGAGAAGAGATCAGCACAGCCAACATTATACTGTACCACATTCCTCTTTAAGTAGCTTGCAGTAGCAGTTCTCTTCCAGAGAGGGCAACATTTGGCTAAATGTGGGACACTGCTAATTATCTAATAAGAGAACAATTCATTTTCATGTTAGCACCATATAATATGATAGATAAGTAAAAGTAATTTAGATCAGTAGATCTGTAGGAATATTTCTACGGTTCTTGAATATAACCTGAGAAATGATAATCATGGTCCTCCATCTTAATATTCACTTCAACTGCATAATAAAGATGAATCAGCAAGACACTTCAGCATGGCAGAACATTGTTCATGCATGGTTTAAAGAATATAAGCAGTGACTCAATTTGGTGTGTCAGATTTTGAGGGTAATTATAAACATGTTCATTTGATTGGATATTTTTTCTGACGTTTTCCACACAGCATATGTGTACTGAAGCAATATCCATGAGTTTCACAAACCAGCTTGTGTTTACAAGATCTAAACATGCATCTCCATGCTAATGTACATTCAGCAGTATGAGGGACATCTACTTCTGCTGAGAATCAGGGAGGGTGTCATGGTTCCTTCCTTATTATTCTTTACATTTTATTTTTGTGTTTATTTTTTGCACCATCAAATGCTGTCACCATCTAACATGAAAGGTGCTAAAACACTGGTTTACACTCCATTCAATGATCGCTGTAATTTTCTTATCAGTCCTTCAGCTCAAACTCTCTGTAGAATTGAGTTTCTAGACAACTTGGTTGAGTTCTTTAAACACATTCCTCAGCACCACTATTTTTTTTTCCCTATTGAAAATTTTCCTATTTATTTTTTTCTCCTTTGAATAACATGCTCTAATATCTGATCCCCTTTTTTTTTTTTTTTTTTTTTTTTAGTTTTCCATCTTTCTTGTACATTCAGGTCTTCTAGCACTGGTTCTCCACTTTCCAAACCAAACATATTTGCCATTCTGAAATCTTATTAGAGTTCGCTGCTTGCTGATTGTAATTTCTCTGCAATTCTAGTTTTCTTTGCTGCATTCTTTATTGACACGTAGCTCATACACGTTGTGAAATTCTTTCAGGGCAATGGTGCAGCATAATAGAGCAGAACAATACACGGAGCTACATAAACCTGATACAACAGAGAAGTATTGTATGGAACTAAGAAGTGCAGTCTTTTGTTGACTTTTAATGATCATGAAGTTTGGGTGAAAAACATGGAGAAAATTGCACTTACTGTATGACTACATTTAAGTGGTGTGATCGATATGGGTAGAATTTTGTTTAGAAAAAAAAACCCACGTATGGCTACGTGTATTGGTGTGTGTGTGTGTGTGTGTGTGTGTGTGTGTGTGTGTGTGTGCGTGTGTGTGTGCGTGTGTGTGTGCGTGTGTGTGTGCGTGTGTGTGTGTGTGTGTGTGTGTGTGTGTGTGTGTGTGTTGTGGCCTATGTGGGAAAAGGATGGTGTACAAATATGAAAATTGTACCTTCTGTGTGAGTTGGTAATTCATGTAAAGTGTGTGTGTGTGTGTGCGTGTTTGTGTGCGTGTCTGTGTGCGTGTGTGCGTGCGCGCGCGCTCTCTGCTTGTATGTTCTGAAGACTCACAGATGAAAAATGTGTGCGAGAGTTAGAATGGATTGAGAAGAAAGAGTTCGAATGATCTGGGATCGTGTCGGACACACTGACCCTGCTCCACTTACTCACTATTTATTTGCTCATCTGGGAAATAAAAAGCCCTTTTGTGATTGGTTAGTCAGTTCAACCAATCAGCGTTGGCCCAGCCCCGACGGAACCCACCGCTTCGTACACGTGCACGCTGTGTTTACCAGAACGCTGCTCCTCCCCCCTCGCGAGCTTCCGACTAATCAGCGCGCGCGCCGTCCCAAAGCCTTTTACGCAATAGGTCGGCGTTGGCGCAGGGGCGGATTAAAACGCCGCTCCCGCTCACGTGGACCCGTGGCTCTCGGTACAGCGAACGTGCGCGCGGCGTCGCAGCCATGGAGAGGAAGTTCTTATCGGCGTTGTTGAGAAGCGCCTGCTTTGGTCAGAAGCCGGAGAGAATGCACGCAGTGCTGTGTTTGTTCTGGTGCACGATGGGCGCATGTAAGTGGTTTCGGTGGGACGTGTTTGTAAACTTGCAGGTGCTTTAGTTTCTAGTTAAGACCT
Source organism: Silurus aristotelis (assembly GCF_946808225.1). Lineage (NCBI taxonomy): Eukaryota > Metazoa > Chordata > Actinopteri > Siluriformes > Siluridae > Silurus > Silurus aristotelis. Next base: position 20,141,767 of record NC_139578.1, read on the forward strand.
ACATGCCTACCTGCTTCCTAGAGATTAAGAGCTTTTGCACGTGATGGAGGAATGACGTGCATGATCAATTGGAGGACACGTGCAAATCAGGCTGTGTCTCCTGCTTTCGTCATAAATGTTTATGTAATAAAGCAGACTGATGTTTTTTTCTCTAATTAGCCCGAACACCGGTTAGCATGCTGAGCAATCTTATAGCCTACTTCAAAACTGTACATAAACGGTTCAATAGAGAGAGATGCGATTTCCGTTACAGCACACCGAGCTTCCGGTTTATTAATGTTCATATTCATGGCTTTGTTGGTGTTTGATGGCGACTGATCATGATGCAAAACGCGTTTCTATCAGAAGAGCATCACGACCACACGCAGATGGTGCGTTTGTGCTTATGCATGTTATTATAAAACCATCTGATTGTGCAAACAAATTTTTGATACTTTGTATCATCTCAGTTCCTAAAACATTTGCGGAATTTTCCATTTTATATTTTTGGGAGCATATCAGAATCTGGAGTGCATAATAAAGGGGGGACTCATGCTTTCTTTATCTCTGATTCTCTCAGTCATGTTTACTCACTCTCCAGTGTTCTGTATTGTTGAAAATTTATGATCAAACTCTTGATGTCACCCAAATTTTGAGTCTGGTTCCTCTCAAGGTTTCTTCCTCATAACATCTAAGGGAGTTTTTCCTTGCCACAGTCACCATTGCTGCTCATCAGGGATAAATACACATCACTCACCTTAACTGTTGATTTCTGTAAAGCTGCTATGAGACAATGTTGTGTAAAGCGCTATAGAAATAAACTTGACATGTTTACACATGGCATCTTATCAGATGCAGCTTGTAGTTCTGACACACCTGACTTATTCTTCTGACTTATGATCTTACTGTTGATCATATTTTTAGAGAAATGTATTAATAGCTGGGGGAAAGTCCACACCATACAGTCTAGCTGCTGGAATTAAGAATTTTTAGATGCATGTTTTCCATCACCATTACTTGTTTGTGATACAAGAGTGCACCAGGATTTCCAGCTAAACCACAAGTCAAATTCTTGAAACTAACCCATAACTTTAGGCTGTGAAAGAAAAAAAAAATCTGTGCATATACTTTTGACTTTGTTTTTATAGACTTTTAATGGATTTAGCACAGATCACAGGATAACACAAACCTACCAACTTGCAAAGTAATTTTAATCTGGCAAGATTTTGGTATAAAACTCAATCTTTGCAACCGTGTCTTTATTGTCCTCTCTTTTGCTCTTCTCCAACTCAAGAAATTTGTAGTAAGAGTATAGTCTGGGATTTTCAAACTAATCCCAGTAGTAGATGTGGGCAGGTCTGTATTGCAATGAACAATGTATATAAAATTTCAAAACTCAAAGATAAATCTCAATAATGCACAGGAGTGCATAATCAAAAAAGAGGGAAATAAAAAAATAAAAAAAGCTATGTCTTCGTTGCACTACCGCTCTTTTCATGTGCATCCTTCAACATTGAGTTGCTGAGGTAACCAGTGAGGATTGTGGCTGCAAGTATGTGGATACATGCAAAAAAAAAAAAAAAGAACAGTTTGTTTCCATGATGATCAGGGTCACAGTTTATTGCACTTGTTTATCATGATTTTTAACAAGTCTTAAAATATTCCCTTGGAAATCAAGTCCACAGACTGCAGGTTCCAATAAGCAATAATCTTCGAGCCAAGCAGTACTCGGGATGTAACCTCCCGAAAACCTCTGTGGGTGGATCTCTAACACTGGTATAAAGCGAAAATCTATGTGGATGGCTGCATTGTAAATAAGTCAACCCTAAAATAAGCATCGTCGAAAACCGCAAGAAAAATCCTTCATAACATCAGCAGTGATCCAAGATGCAAGAATGACACACACACACACAAAAAAAAACAAAAAAAATGCAACTTCATGCTCTGTGTACCAAAGAGCTTAAGAGATTAGACATTTCCACAAAAGACATATCGAGATAGACCTTTAGAAATACCTGTTCCAATACTGTAGGAATCTCACTGTAAGAATACAGTTTGGTGAAAAAAAAATGGTGTGTGTGTGTATAAGATTCAGACTGGGTGATAATTTAATGCAACCAAAGTAAGAGGTTCTATTGATTCATCATATTTAAACATTGATTAGTCTTTGACTGACAGGTTATACACAGAGTCCTAAGTGAATATGAGAACATTTATTCAGAGATTTGCGTAACTTTTCACAATGGCAGGTCAGCTCCTGGGTTGTGGCAGATTAAACACACAAGTATTCAGAATTGTGTTTGAAGGAATGGTAGAGATCAGAGTTTTTTTTTATGCTAAGAGAGACCCAGACATGTCTGAGGATGAGGTTAGGGCTAAAGGACAGCTTTAATAATTATTATTTTTGTTACAGAAAGATAAATACGATGACTAAAAGAGCGACTTTTTGCTGTGATTGCAGTCTTGACTGTCATTTTGTGTAATTGCCTGTGTAAACGTAAGCGTTTCCAAATGGACCTGTACCGCGCTTGTTTACGTACACGTACCTGCGCGCTTGATGAAACCCCTTATGAAACGTAAAAAGTAATTAGAATGATTCAAGAGCAAGACCAAATGTTATGTTCAGATTATTTTCTTTTGAATTGACACTTTTTTTTTTTTCTTCCCCAGCTTCTAGAAAAAGGGATATAGGACCAGAGCAAGCAGGAAAAAAGGATAAGAAGAACAAACAGATTCTGAAAATGAAGAGCTGAGTCTTTCAGATGCGTTGTTGTTGTTTTTTTTCTGCTGCTTTTTCTGTTTCACACACTTTGTGTCCATCTGCCAGCAAGACTGCATCCAAGACTGTTTCATAAGCAGCCTTTTTGCCTGCATGTTTTTTGGCCTTAAGTGTTTCTGAAGTTATCTGTGTGTTTACTTCTTGCTCACACAAAAGTGATAGTCGCAGTTCATCGGCGTTCACCCAAGAGGCTGACGATTGCAGGTTTTCCACTTTTAATACGATTAAAGCTCGTAAAAAGGCAAAATATTTGATATTTTTCGCACACTTACGTGAAGATTCAACCCAAAATGATTCACCTGTACAGTTCCTGCAGCCCAACCTAGTTAAATTCTGTTGATTTTTCAAGCGGAATTGGTGAGACTTTTCACCAGGTATTCTCACCGTACTATGAGTAATGACAGCTCAGACTCCACCCCCAGCAACGTTCCTAGAATGGGAGCTGGAGGGGCCGAGGAGGAAGAAATAGTGGTTCCACAGACCGGCTCACCGGCCATGAGTGGCATTTCGCCATCATCCATTTCAGCCAATGGCAGGACAGGATCATCTTCAGGAGGTGAGTCAGGACCCACAGGGTTATCCAGTGATAACCGGGGGCCAAATTCGGATGACATGGATGCACTATCGAGCGGCAACGACTCCGGAGAAAGGGAGAGTGAAGGAGGACTGGAGAGGGAGAACGGCTCCAGGGGAAGGCAGTCCATGCGAAGTTACCAGAGCTCCTCAAGTCATAATGGCAAAGATTCTGGCATGATGTTAGAGACAACTGAGAGCAACAAGAGGTGAGAGATGTTTAATGTCAGATACAGACATAGAGCAAAGAAAGTTATGTTAAATGGACCTTATTATCATGAACCATCTATGTACTCTGTCTTTCTATTTACTGCCTACAATTAGTGCTCTCTACTATTTTCTTCTTATGTTCCTTCATCCTAGTTCAAATTCCCAGAGTCCGTCTCCTCCCAGCAGCTCACTGGCGTACAGTTTGTTGAGTGCAAGCTCAGAGCAGGACCCTTCATCCACCAGTGGCTGCAGCAGTGAGCAGTCAGCTCGTGTGCAGACCCAGAAAGAGCTGATGAGGGCACTGAAGGAACTCAAGATTCGTCTGCCTGCAGAGAGGAAAACCAAAGGACGCTCCAGCACCCTCAACGCCCTCAAATACGCACTTAACTGTGTTAAACAAGTCCAGGGTGAGGGGACAAGCATGACTCTATGACAGTGTGGGCTCTGGTTTACCCTGCTTTAAAAAAATATATAATATTATTTATCTATCTTTGCTTTCCCCCCCAGCCAATCAGGAGTATTATCACCAGTGGAATGTTGAAGAGTGTCATGGATGCAGCCTGGATCTTTCCACATTTACCATAGAAGAGCTTGATAACATTACCTCAGAATATACGCTGAAAAACACAGTACGTGCCCACACACAACGTCCATTATTCTCCCTTTCTTGATCATTTTGATAATGTATATGCTCTCTGTGTCTCTCTTTCTCTCTCTCTCTCTGTCTGTCTGTCTGTCTGTCTGTCTTTCACTTCTTTATTCTAAAGGCTATAACTCCTAGTTTATATAGTTTCATACAGTGCTCGAATTGGGGGGGGGGGGCATTAGGGAACTTCCGTCCAGTTTTATTTTTATGCCGTACCATGCTGCAGCATGAGCAGCAGTGTGACAGATGTAACAGCTGTCATCATGCGTCTCAGAGAAATCATGTTGGCCTTCACTATTTCTAGTTGGTAGTTGTATGCTTGAAGAGAGTTTGTGGCTGTTGGGGGAACTGTCAAGAGACCATATCGAGTGTGTACGAGCACACTTAATGACTTGTCAACTCCTGAAATATCGTATTTTACGTAAAAAAAAAATTAAGATGTAATAAAAATGTAGCAGTGTAACATGGTAACAGTCAAATCAGAATTTCAGGCATTTTCTTCCTCCTTGTAGGATACATTCTCTATGGCCGTGTCATTCCTGTCGGGGAAGGTTGTGTACATCTCGCCGCAGGGTTCATCTTTGCTGCGAAGTAAACCAGAGAAGTTGCAGGGGGCGCTCTTTTCAGAGCTCCTCGCCCCTCAGGACGTCAGCACTTTCTTCAGCAGCACTGCCCCCTGCAGATTACCACCATGGGCATCCTGCATCGGATCTGGTGCGTGGGGGTGTCTCTGTTTGTGTATTCGTGTTGATTTTAGTCTTGGAATTTTCTAATTAACGAAGCCTGAGCATCTATTTGGTATGTGGAAGCTTTGCATAGATGTCCAGTGGAAAATATTTCCTGCACACGAGGCTGGAAATGTTTAGAATGGATTTAATTACTGTAAAAATGTAAATGCAGCCATGTAATTGTATTTATAATTAATGTAATGAATGAATTTTTAAGCATGAACATCTTAAGAAATAACCGTTTTTTTTTTTTGTTTGTTTTTTTTTTGGTATGTGTGTGTGTTGTAGCATCCCATGCTGTAGAGTACACCAAGGAGAAGTCCATGTTCTGCAGAATCAGCGCAGATGGCTCTTCCAGTGGAGACATGCGATATTACCCGTTTCGACTGACCCCTTACCTGCTTACACTTCGAGACTCTGACATTGCAGACCCCCAGCCCTGCTGTCTGCTCATCGCTGAGAGAGTGCACTCTGGATACGAGGGTAAGACACACACCCTCTTCCCCTTATTACTGAGTTACATAAGCATGACTTCAGCAGTAAGTTGCTGCACAGGAGTAGATCCACATATTGCAGTGACTCGATTTGTTCTCGCACCTTATCGCTAACTAAACCTCTTTTCCTCTCTCCCCCAGCTCCCCGCATTCCTCCAGACAAGCGTATCTTTACCACCAGTCACACGCCCAGCTGCCTCTTCCAGGAGGTTGATGAGAGAGCTGTGCCGCTGCTAGGTTATCTGCCTCAGGACCTGGTGGGATCCCCGGTACTGCTCTGTCTACACCCAGAGGACCGACCAATGATGGTGGCCATTCACAAAAAGAGTGAGTCTTCTCTCTTTCACTTTTTCCTCTGTGTTCTTTTTGTTCCCCCTTGTGTTCCTGTTAAAATTTTACCAACCAGGAAATCGCCCGGACCACCGCCTAGAAAAGTGCTCACCTCCACTCCTAAAAATAAACACGCCATGCACGTACTGTATGTACTTACTTACTTTGATAGGAACACCTGCTTATTTATGCGATTATCTAATCAGCCAGTCACGTGGCGGCAACACAATGCATTCAATAATCTACAGAGAGGACAAAAGCTTCAGTTATAGTGTACTTTAAACACAAGAATAAAGAAAAGGTGTGATCTCTGTGACTTAAGCTTTGCAAATACCAAGAGATCAACAGTTTCTGAAATAATAAAACCAAGCCATCTGCTGCCAATGTCCATGCCACAGAAAGTCATAAATAATTTCCACATTTTGATGTTTGATGTGAGTATTAACTGAAACTCTTCACGTGTCTGTTTTTCCCTTTGTGTTGCGCTGCTGTTACACAGTTACATAACAGCAAACGTGTGTAGGTGTTTCTAATATAGTGGACACCTCAGTTGTTAAAAGAGAGTATGAGGACAGTGGTTAGAAGAAATTATGATTCACCTGCAGACAGAAGAGTCCCCTTACTAATATTTAAAATCGCTTATTTGATAGTCATGCATAGGAAATATAGTTTTCTGGGTGTAGTGCATTTGCACAATACAAATATTATTATATAAATATAAATATATATATATATATATATATATATATATATATATATATATATATATATATATATATATATATATTTAAAGATAGATCCTGATTAAAACAAAATAGACAGGATGTAAGGGAGACTTATCCAGAGCATCATCACAGTCTCTTGAAAAGCATCTTTTTTAGCCAAGAACGATGAGCTATGAGAACTGTGCAGACCTTCAAGTAGCAAGTTTACATAGGATTTCAACAGATTGGTCGAAAAATACACTTAGAAAAAGGAGTCTCGTTCCTCTTATGTAGCTCTCTGGTCGTGCTGCTAAGTAAAAGAAAGAGCAGCCAATGATGATTTTTAACATGCAACCATTTGAATGGCAATTTACTGTCATCCTCCTTTCTCTCTTTAATTTTTAAATTCTCTCTTTTTATTGATATAATGGTTTTAATGCATACATGAGAAATGCTAGTCAGTGCTGATATCAATATATAACACTTTTAATGATGGTGGAGTACACTCTCCTTTTATTTCTTACATTCTCCCTTTTCTTAATCTTTTGATTTTCATGGGGTTTATCTGCTTTATAGACAAAAGAAAATTCATCAATTGAAATATCTAATCATGTGTGTATGAATGTCAGAAAGCCATTTAGCAAAAATTGAAGTAGCTTAAAACCCCTTTAACAAATGTAATACTTAATTTTTTTACTCAGGATACATCATAACTACATTCAATTGATTATCATGATGTGTTGTAACATCAGTAACTGTCACACACAAACTTTGCCTATATAGAATTTATCATCCATTTTTATATTCAGATGAGTGCAATAAGGGTTTGTTTTTCCATACACAGTTTCTTAACATGTTTAAACACACCTGAATATAATTTCTTGTTTGTTATCTGAGTTTTGTTGATTTATTATAGCCAAATGACACTTAACCGATTGTTTGTGATTGCCTGTTAAACTAAGAAAAGCGTGTACGTTTGTGGTTTGTTTGGTTGTTGTTGTTTTTTTTTTTACATTTACATTAAATTGTAATATTATTTAACATTTAAATTTTTTTTCTGTAGTTCTGCAGTTTGCAGGGCAGCCGTTTGAGCATTCTCCATTGCGAATGTGTGCCCGGAATGGGGAGTATCTGACGATAGACACCTCCTGGTCCTCCTTTGTTAACCCTTGGAGCAGGAAGGTGGCGTTTATCGTGGGCCGCCACAAAGTCAGAACGTAAGGGCCTCAGCATGCTCAAAAATGACTATGACTACCTTGAAAAAGTTTCGATTACTGATGAAATACCATGGTGCTAATTAAAATGTATAAAAATTGCAATTCATACTGGATACACTAAAAATGTACAGAAATGCCTGTTTGAATAAAATTGTAATTATTGTAGTAGTATACATGCATGCATACTATAAATATGCGTGCAGCCTTCTCTCGTTTGAGTAATCAGATTCCACATACCTGTGATTTCCCAGCACATTAAAAAGGCCTGATGTACACAAAAGGTCAAAACTCAGATACTTTTGTCCTTGCGGGGACATTGGGACTTGCCCAAGAAATTGAAAATCATCAGCATGTGCACTGTCCATATGCATCCTACATGCACGTACACCCACAGCCATCCGCAATGTTCATCACGATTCACCCACATGAACCACTCAGTAACACATGCACTACCATGTGCAGCTCCCTAGACAAACATAGACACAGTGTTGATGTTTCCCACAGCATTATTTCCTTACCCCCTCTGTCATGCATTATGTCATCCCCCCAGACAGCTTGACTCCATAATCTTGTCCTAATATACCTTGACTCATACACTGTTCCAGTCTTACATACGATCACACACAAACACACGATTCCCCCTTTTGACTCGCAACTTTCACATGGTTATGTAAACAGTCTCTCTCTTTCTTTTGTCCACCCACACAAGCATCCCAATCCTCTTTACACAGCAAGCATACACATATTAAAGTGTCGGTGTTGTTTATTATGAAAGTAATGTATCCTATTTAATAATCAGTTCAAGTGCACATAACTGTTGTCCCTGGGCTTCACATACACTATATGGACACAAGGATTGGGTCACCTGACCTTTCCTGCTATATGCGTTTCTTCTCCAAACTGTTACTATAAATCTGGAGGCACACAGTTGTATAGATGTCTTTGGATGCGCTATAATAAAATTTAGCCTTCACTTGAACCTGTGCACAAAGTGAGCTCTTTTAAGATCTGGTTTACATGATTTGGATTAGAAGCTCTTGTGTAGCCTGCTATAGAGCTCTCATCTCATCCCTACTGAACACCTTTGGGATGAAATGGAACGTTGACTGAACCTCAGGCCTCTTCACCCTACATCAGTGCCTGCCTTTTATAATACCCTTAGAGCTGATAAACATATCCATTAGCTCACTTCAAAATCTAGTGCAACATCTTCCCAGAAGAGTGGAGAAAATTATAAGAGCAAATCGGGACTAAATGTTTAAGAATGAAGTTTACCCTGGTTTTAGATCTCTTTTTTTGGAGAGCATTTGTAGATGAATTACAGAAATCAGTTCTGAATCTGAGGAAAATAAAATTTTTCGGAAGCTCAACAATCTTTGTCATACATTCATGTGTCCATGTTTGATATGTTGGTCTGCAAAGAACACGTATGTCTTTTTCCTGTGTGACCTCCTTGTTTTTTTTTTTGTTTTTTTGTTTTGTTCCTTCAGCTCTCCACTGAACGAGGATGTGTTCACTCTGCCAAGAGTTCTCGAGGAGAGCACCGTGACACCGGATATCGCCCAACTCAGCGAGCAGATACACCGGCTCCTGGTTCAGCCTGTACACAGCAGCAGCTCACAGGGCTACGGCAGTCTGGCAAGTAACGGCTCCCACGAGCTGCAACCCAGTGCCGCTTCATCATCAGAGAGCAACGGCACCACTCTGGAGGACCCGGCTCAGCTTCACAAACCGGTCAGCACACGCATACACACTGGGGCCCAAAATGGGTGTAAATCAGTCAATTTTTTTCCGAGCCACATGTAAACCGGTCAGCATGCACATTATACCCTAAGATATATGTCTTATCTTTTACATTTGTGAGATTTGAACAGTTTAATTGGCAAATTAATTGCTTTTGCAATATGAAAAATAAACAGATCACACTATCTTTATTACAAATTAGAAGTAGAATTAATTTTTTTATATAAGAGCCAGTTTTGAACGTAGATTTGTGAGATTCTGTCGTGAGGTGAAATTTGGCCTTCAGGTAGAAATTGAATATGAAGACATACACAGACTACACGACTCAAAAATGTCCTCGTCAAGATCATATTCAATTTTACTCTCCTAATACGCTCAGTTTATTTTAATTGTTATTAAGCCCTCACTTGGACAGTGGTTAATCAAGTAGATGAGTTATTAAGGAAAATATGGGTTCCTGGTTCAGTCTATTGGGGGGAAAGAAAAAAAAATGATGTGCTTGTGCCAAAGGAGCATTAACGCCGTAAGCAAGTCATTGTGCAGCCATCGTTTCTCAGAAGGCTGAATTTTAATATATATCTCTGCCTGTGGATATGAGTGAAATTTCTCATCGTTCAGTTAATTTCACTATGCTAATTTTGGAATAGCTGTTATTCATCTGTGGTCGATCGAAATGACCTTTTGGTTAAAAAGATAAAACATTCAGTGCTTGCTTAAAAATTTCAAACGTAAAGAGAGATAGAGTAGCATATTAAAGCCCAGGGTGAGCTAGTTCTTAAGGTTTCATATGTCTGTCTTCTATTTGATCAGATGACCTTCCAGCAGATCTGTAAAGATGTGCACATGGTAAAGACAAGCGGCCAACAAGTGTTTATCGAGTCCCGTAACCGTCCCCCTCCTAGAAAACACACTACCACAGGTACATAGAAAACTGACACTATCATCTACAACATGACCAGTGAGAGATTTTCTGCAAGTTTTATTTTAGCAGTTGCTTATATAAAAAAAAAAAACGCCTTCTTTAAACAGCTTCCTTGCGAGCTGTAGTGGACACTGTGCCAGATGTGGCTCCACCTTCAAAGGATCCGATCCTCTCTCAGCTGGTGAGGAAGGACCCTCCCAGTGCGTACTCTTACCAGCAAATCAACTGCCTGGATAGCATTATACGGTAAGTGTGTGCAGTCAGATGTGTGTGTTCCCATTTCTATGACGCATCTAAAGTGTGTAAAGCAGCCGATGTGCAGGAAGGCATGCTAATGTAGTCTGCAAATTTATTTCTGACAAACAGCACCTGTTTTTTCCCTAATACCACTGTAACAGCCCTCGTGTTTTTTTTTTTCTTTTTTGGACACGTTAAATGGATAGGGTTTTATCTGTAAATCAATTCCTGGTAGGTTTTATAAGTTCTGAATACTTTGTGTGAACATGGCAATTTAAAGTTGAAGGTAAATATTTTCCAAAGGCATAAGTTAGCCTGCAATGCATTTTGGGATGCAGGCAGGATATTTTAATGCCAATTCAGCATGAGATAACAGAAGAACTGCAATATAAAGTTGTCTTTACTACACTACACTACAAGGACAAAGGTATTGGGACATTTGACTTTTCTAGCCACATGTTAGGTGGCATTAAAGTTTCCCTTTACTTGAACAAGCAGGGAAAGGGTTGGGTCTCCATGGCAACGCCCCTGTGCATGAAGCCAGCTCCATGAAGATATGGTTTACATGGGTTGTCCTCCAGGATTTGGAGTGACCTGCTTTAGAGTTTTGACCTCAACCCTATTTGAACACCTTTAGGATGAATTTGGAATGCTGACTGCACACCAGTCTGAATAAGGGGATCTGCCAAATGCCATAAAAATACCCCAGGCCTTCCCATTCTACATCAGTACCTGACTTTACTAATGCCTTTGTGGCTGAATAACCACATCTCAAAATCTAGTGAAAGAAGGGGCTGCAGGGACTAAATTTTAAATGGGATGTACATATATTGAATGCGCTTAAGAACACGATGATGTACGATTACTCAGGAACAATTTGGGTTATAAAAATATAGATTATTTACTAGTATTTATTGCAGTGAATTTATTTTTTTTTGTCCCACCCACTCTTTAGCGTATGGTTTTTGTTTTTTAATCGTTCAAATGTGGAATAGAATCAGACCAAATATAAAACAGATCAACAGTCACTGGTGCAGACTGATGAGTAAGAAAGCAAGATAACGTTTTGTGTGTACAATAACAGTGCGGGAATTCTGTCCGTAGGTATTTGGAGAGCTGCAATGTCCCAAACACAGTTAAAAGGAAGTGTGGCTCCTCCTCCTGTACTGCATCATCTACTTCTGATGATGATAAGCAGCAGGACACCCCCAGCAACCCTAAAGGTAATCATCGTGCCTCACCCAGTGCTCTTGATTCACACTATGATTTAGAAAGAGAAGTTATTTTGAGTAAAAGACAAATAGGGTATGAAAGAATGTGCAATTTATAATTTGGAGTATCGTCGGTGTGTGTGTGTATGCGTGGCTGTTTGTGTGTGCGCGCGTGTGTGTGTGCCTGTGTGTGATTGTTTGTGTGTGGGCGTGCTCTAGGTCCATCAGTAGCTCTGGTTAGTGAGAGTACGCCACTGCCAGCCCTTACTTTACACAGTAAGGCAGAAAGTGTAGCATCAGTAACGTCCCAGTGCAGTTTCAGCAGTACCATTGTCCATGTGGGAGACAAGAAACCCCCAGAGTCAGGTGAGCCGTTGTACTGTACGTATTATGTGTATGACTGTGTCGTTCTGTGTAGTCATGACATGTTAAATACTCTTCGGAATAATTTATATGTGCTATTTCCTATACTTTGATGCATGTATGATAACCATGGTCACGAATAAACACTGCACATCTATTTTTATGCAGTACCGGCATAAATAGAAGGGGCAGTAGAGAGCCATGTAAAGCTGTGTTTGCTCCTGAATAAATAATGTTCTATCTTGCATCGCATTCTTGTATACAACTTTAGTCTATTACTGAGTGATAACAGTAGCTGTATCTTTCTATTACTGTTTTTGATTTTTCCAAACCCCTTTAAACCTATAGAAAGTCTGTTTTGTGTATTTATTAGATTAGTAAATGTTTTTGAATGTACATTATCGTTCTTTTTTTATTAAGACGCATTAATTACATTTTAAAGGGTAAACTGAGCTCATCGGCCTGTTTAATGTAGCTATAAGTAAAAATTTCTAAGCATTTGTAGTCCGACATGGAAACCAAATGGACCATGATATTTTGGCTCTAGTGCACCATCTAGTGGACAGCGCTTTTAATTCTTTAGGTTTACCTAAGTAGAGATTGTGAGTAATTCGAGGTAGCAGCTGTGCACGTTCATGTACGTATGATGAAAATGAAGTAGTTTTTTGCACCTTTTTAAGATTTTTTTAATAGACTCTTACTGTTTTTCTCTCAGACATTGTAATGGAGGAAGCCCCTACAACTCCTGTGCCAGCTCCTCCTGTCCTTCATACACTTCCACCTCCACCTCCTCCTCCTCCTCCTCCTCCATCACCTCCTCCCCCTGCCATTGCAGCAGCTCCATCTCTGGCCCCTCCCCCAACTCCACCAAACCCTGCTGTTACACCTGAGAGAGATGGAGGCAGGAGAGCAGGAGGAGGAGCTGGAGGAGCAACATCAGGAGGAAGTGGAGGAGGAAGGCTGGGACTGACCAAAGAGGTGCTTTCTGCACACACTCAGCAAGAAGAACAGAACTTCATGTGTCGCTTTAGGGATCTGAGTCAGCTAAGAGTGTTCGACCCAGCTTCAGTACTTCGGCGGCACACTACCACACCGATCACCAGAGGTAGGGTTAAGAGGGTACAGATACGAGTACCTGCATACACAACGAAGTGGGATTTACACACATGGCAATCCAATTCACATTACTTATTCACAAGTAATGCTTCTGAATATCAGGTTTACAGATGTAATCAACACAATGCATTTTTTTAACACAATTTATAGATTTATTTTTTTTTCTACTGCTCTTTAAGTGCACTGCAACAGTTCATGTGGGGTCATAACAGCAGGATATTAAAACGAGAATGCATTAGAGTATTTGGAGATGTTTACCATCTTCTCATCCTGGAACGTTTTTGTTCATCATGCCTTTAGTCTGAAACAAGATCAGTGAACTTAAAAGCCTGGCAAAGAATTTGGGTTTATCACTTCATGGTCTTGTATCTGAATGGTAGTAAATGCTTCTGTGTAAATTGCGGCTGGTGTACTTACAAGGTTATGTCAAACATTTAATGCCCATTTGGATTCTTTGGATATTTTTAATGGGTGATTTTAGTCATACCTTTCCGAAACTGGACCTCCAGCCACTCCACCAACACATTAAAATGTGACACTAGAGATGACAATTTTGGATCACTGCTACAGTCCAATAAAAATGTCTTTCCCACCACAGTGTGCGCATCTCTGATGCTCCAGTCATGCCTACTTTTCTATGCTAACAGACAAATAAGACTCAGGCCAATGAAGCCCTATAATGCAACCTTGGTAGGAAATCATATAAATGGGGTATATGATTTATATAATTTCCCACCAAGGTTGCATTACAGGGCTTCATATGCTTTTTTGGCCTGAGTCTTATTTGTTAACAGTATTGTTAAAAATGTGTGGTAACTACGCACGCTATGTTGGCAAAAGTTTGCGGTCATAAATATGGTATGTGCTTTTTGAGCATCGCATTCCACATTTAGTCCCAATTTGCTCTTATAATTTTTGGAAAGATGTTTCACTGGATTCTGGAATGTGCTTGTGGAGATTTTGCTCATTCAGGCACAAGGGTGATAGTAAAGTCTGGTACTGATGTAGGTGTGGAGGCCTGGGGTGCAGTCAGTGTTCCAATTCATCCCAAAGATGTTCAGTAGGGTTGAGGTCAGAGCTCTATAGCAGGAGATCTTTCCCTCCAACGCATGCAAAGCATATCTTCATGGAGTTTGCTTTCTTCACAGGGGCATTGTCATGCTGGAACAGGTTTGGGTTTCCTAGTTCAAGTGAAGGAAAAATGTCATGCTACTACATACAAAGACCTTCTGTTGGAACCTGTGCCTTCAGCTTTGCAGTTATACTTTGGGAAAGAACCACATATAGCTGGGAAAGTCAGGTGTCCAAATACTTTTGTCATAGTGTATATTAGTACAATGGAGTTCCTATGGAAAAACAAGATTCGGAAGGACTGGTGGCACAAAGTAAAAATTCACATCAATGGCCAGGAGTCCAAGATATTATATGTGCAGTAGTTTCCCAAAAGAAGTAGTGACTCGTGCGTCTCACAGTAAGCATGTGGTTGCAAGCCTTCCTGATTAGTCATATGGTAGAGGAGAACAAGCTAGTGGGTAAAAAGTAGCAAATCATCAAATTGAGACATGTGGGTTTTACATAACTAAATAAATTCGAAACAGCTAAATCCTCCAACATCAGTAGCCTGAATAAAAAAAAAAAAAAAGATGAATAAAAAACTTTCTGCAATTGATTTTCACTCAGTTCAGGAAAAAAAAGGTATTTAATCACTAATTACAAACGCAAAAATCGCCCTCCCCTATCCGTATCCCCTTCACACATAACGATTTTATTGCAGATAAAAAAAAAAATAAAACTGTCATCTTTTCAGTCCACCTTATGTTCCAGCTTTGCACTTGTACTAATGTCTCACCATCAAAGAGCAACATATGACATTCTGTTTCATCTGGGGTCCTTCAGTGCTGTGCTGACCAGCTGTCCTCTATCATTGTGGATATACCTAACTGATCTTCAAAGCTGAATACTGCTGAACATGGCTGTTTCAATCCTCAGAAGTGCAAAGATAACTAGCAATGTCTCCACCTTGTAATTTCAACAACTGGTGTAGTCAACAGCAGTCTTCATTTTCTAAGGAAGGCGCTAAATGTCCATTGATTTCCATTAATAGAAAGACTCAGCTAAGGATGGATCTTTTTTCTTTTTTTTAAATCATAAGAGCCATTTTATAATTTTTTGACACAAGAATCCTTTTGTTAACCATTAGCACCTGGTGTGGCACGGCTTCCACACATGCACCCCTCACTGGTGCTCTTATGTCTAAAGTCATTTTAGAAACATCTCTCCATCTGTCTTAAAATTCCCCCTTTGTTTCTCTTTATCTCTCTTAGGTGCACGATGTTCACGCGATTACCCCGCACACAGTAGTCGTCGACGTGGTCGAGGGGGGAAAAGATTGAAACATCAGGAGACGTCAGAGCAGGAAAGCTCTTTAGGCCAGTCAGGCCGAACAGGAAGCCTCTCTACAGGTGCCCCTGCACAAGAGGGAGCACCTAACCCTTCCTTCCCTCTGGCTCCACCAACGACCTCATCATCATGGCCTCCTTCAGTGGGCTCCCAAAATAGCTTGCCTTCTGTGCCCTATCCACCAGGCATGCTGCCCCTTTATCCACTTTTCTCACCTCTCTCTCATCCCATCACTGACCCATCTATGCATACTGGCCTTCGCTTTCCCATTCAGAATCCTCAGGTAGCGCCTCCCATGGTCCACCCCATGATGGCGTTGGTACTTCCCAACTACATGTTTCCTCAAATTGGCACAGCCTTGGCCCAGCCTGGTACCGCAACTATGCCCCAACCCTTCTACAACCCCAATGTGTCGTTTCACTACCCCACAGCCGGCACTGCCCCACCAGCACCGACTCAAACAGTAACAGCGGCCCCACAAAACCCATCCCGCTGTAGCACACCTCAGTCCTGCAGCCAGAGAGAAGGAGGAGTAGAAAGAGAAGGGACAGAGTCACCCCTTTTCCAATCCCGTTGCTCCTCACCTCTGAATTTGCTTCAGCTGGAGGAGTCACCAACCAGTCGGCTTGAGGCAGCAACTGCATTGGCGTTTGGGGAACGGCAAACCACACCTTCTACAGGTGGACAAGGAGGCGGGGTTGGTGGTCCAGCAGTGGCCAATCAGAGAAGCCTAGCAGAAGAATCCAAAGAGAATGAAAATGTGAGAGGAGTTATGCTGTTTATATGCAATTTTGAATGAAATGGGAAAGTTTTTTAAATAATGTTTGGATTAAGATTTAGAAGTGATAAAATTATAGAATTTATATAAAATAAGTCTGCTTCAATATAGAATTTATTATTATTTATTAGAGCATGCACTTGTATTTAGTGTAATGTGGCCTTTTTTTCCTTTTAACTTACTCAGTAGAAACTATTTCTCTTCTCAGGGAGAAGCCAACGAATCCAATCAGGATGCCATGTCCTCCTCCAGTGATCTGCTTGACCTGCTGCTGCAGGAAGACTCGCGATCAGGCACAGGCTCAGCCGCCTCAGGCTCTGGATCCTCGGGTACAGGGTCCTCAGGATCTGGCTTGGGTTCCTCAGGGTCTGGCTCCAATGGATGCAGCAGCTCTGGAAGTGGAACCAGTAAGTAATGCTTGAAAATAGAAGTGATTTCTGTAATTATATATATATATGGTAACAATGGTTGGAAAATATGAATTACTTTCATTACTTATTTATGATACCACTTTTAACACATTTTGATATCAGGCTGATGTTTGATATGGTAGATTTGGTTTCTGCCCATCATGCCATGGTCAAGGATTTGCTGAATAAAAAAATTAAACTGTTAAAAATAAAAAATTGCCATGGCATTAATTAGATACTGTTAAAACCATTGGGACATTTACCTCACTGTTACCTGATATTTTTTGTTTTTGTAAGTGATGTTAGATCCAGGGATTGATTAAAGTTCTCCTTTCAGTATTCTTATTATGCTAATCCTGGTATACACGGAATTACATGGTGTCTCGCTTCCCCAACAGGGAGCAGCCACACGAGCAAGTACTTCGGCAGCATAGACTCGTCGGAGAATGACCACTCTCGTAAGCAGACAGCTGGGGGCAACGGAGAGGCGCAGTTCATCAAGTGTGTGCTACAGGATCCTATATGGCTGCTTATGGCCAACACAGACGAGAAGATCATGATGACTTATCAGCTGCCCATCAGGTTGGAAAAAAAAAAACCTATATAAACACAAATCTCAAGGTTATAAATGTCAAGGTTATAACAATATAGCGTGTAGCAAATGCAAAACCTGTGCTCATTTAAAATCTTTATCAATTATTTTAAGACGTGTAGCCATGTTACATATTTAACAGTTTGTACCGATACTTTATGCTAGAAAGTTGATTATATCTAATGCCTTTTATTTGTATGTGACAGAGACAGAGACACTGTACTGAGCAAGGATAGTGTTGCATTGAAGGCCATGCAGAAACATCAGCCGCGTTTTACCGAGGAGCAGAAGAGGGAGCTGAGTCAGGTTCACCCCTGGATCCGCACGGGACGCCTGCCACGTGCCATCAATATATCCGTGAGTTGCAATCAGGAAATCTGGTTTGGGCATTTACATTAGCACTTCTCTCATAACAGTTTGTCAGTCATGATTAAGAATGTGAGAGTGTTTGTGTAAATGTCAAAAAAAAAAAAAAAAGTCTAAAGTCCCTTAAGGATTCACTGAAGCTATGTTAAAGGGAAAAAAAATGAGGTTATAAATGTTTGGGGTTTTTTTTATTTCCCATGAAATACTGTAAGTGATGTTTTAATTGGTGTGATATTGTTATAACCTACCTTGAAGTGGTGTCACTTTATAATGGACAAAAAAATTTTTGGTCATATTATTCTATTGGGATAATTTCTGACCCTTGTATTATTTTTGAATATAAAATGCAGTAGATCATTAAAATGCTATCCTAGTGTCCATCATAATGAAAATGCAAAAGTTCTAAAAATAGATTTAGCTTGAGCGACAAAAAGCTTTTCAATTGTATTTAGTGAATGACATTTTTATTTGTATAGCGCTTTTATCAAAGGATATTGTTTCAGCTTTACAGCGATAAAGATGATAGATAGATAGATAGATAGATAGATAGATAGATAGATAGATAGATAGATAGATAGATAGATAGATAGATAGATAGATAGATAGATAGATAGATAGATAGATAGATAGAACTTTATTAAAGTGCAAATAGAAATATAATAATTATAAAAAGATATTAAAATAAATATATAAAAGAATATTCTGTTGTATTGTCCTGCATGCTCTGAAGGCAAATTTGCTCTGTCTTTCCCTTTTTATCGCAGGGATGTGTTGGCTGCAAATCTCCTCCTTCAGTGCTTCCCGCTGCCCCGTTTGACGTGGAGCTCCATGAAATGGAGCTGTGCAGTGTGCTCGACGTGACAGAAGATGGCGCCAGCGGTGAGAAACGCATGCAGCCAGACACAGCCATGGATGAGAGAGAGGCAGAGGGAGAGCCAAAGCATCAGATGGATGAAGACGAGGAAGAGAAAAGACTGGTCAGAATCAGCGATCAGGAAATGACAGTTGAGGAACAGGAGGAGGATGGGAAAAAGAGTCCATTTGACTAATCTAAGACGCTGATATGGTCCTGTTAGGCCAAGACTGGAGCGGAAAATGAATTCATTTCTCACAGGTGATGATGTCAGCACTGGGATATTGACGGAAAGACCTTCAGCACTAACAGCCAAGTGAATTGACTTTTGGGCACAGTTGTTCTTTTTCAGAAAAGATGTAAATAAATAAAGAACGCTGCGAGGTTTACCAATGACACTGTGGAGGGTGGGATTATGTTTTAGGCTCTTAAACTGTAATGATCTGTTTTTCTATAAGTAAAAAAATACAGTATTTATTTGTATATCTGAATGCAGGTCAGGTGAGTAACCTGCAAAGGCTGACAGATGTATGTCTGGGGGTGGGGGGGGGGACACTTTAATGTAAGACTGTGACACCACTGCTCTGCACACTGCCCTGGTTCACTTTTAGATAACGCCACTGTGGATGCTTTGACTTTTTAGGTCCTTTCAGTTGTTTGATTCATATACAATGAGGAAAAGCCACAGGACTGCATATTGCTATATAGCCAAGACCTGCTAGAACGATTACAGCGTTTCTGAAACCTAGATTTCTGTAGGAATATATACGAGCAAACATATGCAGGCTTCGGGTCAGAATCACTGCCTTTTCGCAGATGTTCGATCTGCAGTTTACATGTGCGTTAGACCAAATTTCACAGGTTGATTTATTTTTTGGAGGTTCATTAGTATTTTTATACATTGTTGTAGTATTCTGTCCAAAAATTTGTACTATTTGCAATGCGTGTTTTTAATCAACAAGGATTGCCCATATACAAAGTTCAAAGATCTTGTAGCCAGTGGTATCCTCAGTAACAGAGGTGCATGATGGGTAGGAGATTGTATGAGCATGGTGGACAGTCATACAGCATAAAAAAAAAAAAAAACAGCAGTGCTTGTGTGGTCCTGTTTTCACTATAGTGTCTCGCCGAAGTTATATGTGCTTGGCAATCAGAGAAGAAAATGATAGGCTTCGTAAACACCAGTACTTGTACAGAGCGCTTAGGACCGAGCAGACAATCTCTGACACCCTTCTCATTTCTGTGTCATTCTGTTTTAATAATGTAGTACTCAGCTTTAGTTGTCACAAGTGAATTCTAAATATTTTTGTGAATTTCTTTGTATGAATAAAAAAATAATTCAATAAAATGAAATTCTCCCTTTCATTGCATGGTGACATTTCTCCAGACAAACTCGCAGTGTTTGGAGCAGTGTGTTCGAAGATCTTTTAAAAAGGCTCTCGGAGTGGAAGTTAAATGTTTTATTTTAATTGTATCCCAAACCTCAGTCATTTTTAGGTTAAGGCAAGAATGTGGCCCGAGCTTTAAAAAGGTCCTGACGTGGCCACACGGTGGTTTTACCAGGCACAAACACTGCGACATGAACGACACACACATACACAGAGCTGTCTTGCATTCACATTTCATTTTGTGTGCAATGTGCGCATGAAGACGGACACATACAAATGAAAATGATTGTTATAGAGGTGGAAAAGTCAGAAAGGCAGGTTAAATAAGATGCTTGGTGTGTGTTTTTCTTTCTAATGTGAACTTTGCATCAGAAGCATGCAAGTCTCAGGTTCCTGTGTAAAAAAGACTACTACTAATGTGAATAAGCAATGGATTAATCATCAATCACGTTTATTTTACTATGTGGGTTTGGAGAAAATAAATATTTATGGGTTTTCTTTGTCTTTCTGAAGGTGCAATTGTCCAGTAGCAGGGCAGTTAAGCATATAGGAATTTTTCTCCAACATACAAACATCATTTAATACACATTATGGCAAAAATCTAAACTCCTCAATGAATTACAGACACACCAGCCCTTGATTAGGTGTGTATTTGGCTGTGAGAGCATCTCATCTTTCCATCGTTTTAAAACCAACAGCATCTGGGAGCCATTTCCACTCTTCTTGTTCCCTTAACACTCTTACTCTCACTCTCCCTCCTTTTTTTCTCTCTCCCTCTCATTCCCCCCTTGATCTCTCTCTCTCAATCCCTCTTTCACATAGCCACCCTGCTCCTTCTCCACACCCCTACAGTCTCCTCCTGTCCTGCGTCCGCTTGCACTGTCCTCTCGTGTTTGAAAGACAAGATGAGAGGTGGTGCGTGTGTGTGGTGTGTGGGCCTCCTGGTTTTAGGGTTGCGATGGACACAAGGACAAACCAACTTCACAAGGTGAGAGTGCATGTGTGTGTTTGTGTCTAAATGCATGCATTCAGAGTGCTGAAATCTAGAAGTGTAGAGTTGGCAGGTTACCCTGAGCACTACTGAGCTCCAGTTCATCTTCTGTCTTAAGGAAATAAGTTTGCTGGTGTTTTATCTGCTATTAAACAGAAGTAAGTTGAGCTTGTAGTTAAGTGATGTCTGGCATACAGTATGTTTCAATCAATCCACCTGTTGTGTCAACATTGTTCCTAATCTTCAATTCTTTTTTTTTACTTTATGGCACTATAATAACTTTTACTGCTCTACTAAGAGGAAAAGCCATATTTCATTTAGTTCAGTAGATTAAATACTAACTGAAATCTGGCTGAAAGTCAGGTAGCTGTTACTTATTTGGACATTTTTGTTTCACAGTTCAGGGTGAACAGTCTGCCGGTATTTTGATCACTAAAATTGTTTATTTTTCTCTTTTGAGTTAAAAAAAAGTGTATACCAAAACTCATCGTCTGAGTAAATATGTTTTTTTTTGGTGCAGCAAAAAAAAGTCTGTTTGCTGCACCTTTGCTCCAGATCCACATTTACTAAAGGAGGAGAAGCTGAAAAGGCTCACAGGCTTGTTTCACGATCCACAAATTATACATGGTTTCGTGTAAAACGAGAAAAAAACGACGTCCTGGTTAATTGATCTCTGCTAATATTTGTTAAATTCTCATTCTGACACAGATGAAAGTGTATCAAAGCCAGAGACTTTTATGACCCAACTGCATTTGATTAACACTGAATTCCACTGTGTTTGATGTGCTTCTGAAACAAAAAATGCCTTATATCTTTGGATGCATTGATCTATGTTTATGTGTATGAGAGATTAGAAAATTGAATAATAAATACATTTGAAATACATTTAAACCAGCACCTTATGTGTTTAAATGTTTTTTGTTTTTTTTTAATGCTGAGATATTTAATGTGTTAAAAGAGCGTGTGAAGGGGGAAATATACTGTCAGTGCAGTGACTGTCTTAATATAACACCAATCTTTTAAAGTGGTTGTGTGTGTGTGTGTGTGTGTGTGTGTGTTCGTGTTCGTTCAGCAGCCCTTCCTTAATTTTCTTGAACAGAGTGTGGCTGTTTGGCTCTCAGAGGTTTGTGCAGTGTGTGTGTGTGTGTGTGTGTGTGTGTGTGTGTGTGTGTGCGCGCGCGCAGGCAAGCCTTCCTAGATTGCTGTTCATGGTGCCAACACCATGGCCATGCGGGAAGAAAAATGTTTCAAAAAAATGTGAAAAGAAAAATCCCTCTCTTTCTAGGCCAGTTTTCCGATGTGGGGGTTTTTTAACAACAAATTCAGGCTTTCTGGCAAGTGAAGACTTCCCTGATCATTACAAACCCAACACCAAATGCACCTGGTACATCACTGTGAGTAACTGTGCACATCACAAGTGTACAAACAAATCAGACATTTACAATTTAGAAAGGCAAGGAATTAAAAGTAAACATAAGAATCTCAAAAATTTTCCTTTCCCATTTCTTTTTACTTTCATCTACCATTTAATTATTTTTTTTACTTTATACTTTCTAAAGGGTATTATTAGCGGTTTAATGCAAATAATTGGTTCTTTGGGGACAGCTAAGGGTGTGTATAAGGAATAGTTCTATTTTCACTGATTAGTCATAACATTCAAAACCGTCAAAACCACCTGCCAAATATTTTGTAGATCTCCCTTGTGCCACCAAAACATTTTTGACCTATCAAGGCATGGGCTCCACAAGACCTCTGAAAGTGTGTTGTAATACCTGGCACTAGGATGTTAGATTATTAAATTAGCGGCCAATCATAGCTAACATTAAACTCTAGAAAGTTGTGCTACAGTAGCTATTCTGTGGGATCAGAAAAGATGGGATATCTTTCACTCTCCACACACATCAATGAGGCTTCCAGGCTTTTTGGACCACCTTTGATAGGCTCTTCTTCTTCTTTCGGCTGCTCCCATTATGGGTCGCCACAGCAGATCATCCGTCTCCATACCCCCCTGTCCTCTACATCTGCCTCTTTCACACCAACTACCTGCATGTCTTCCCTCACCACATCCATGAACCTCCTCCTTGGCCTTCCTCTTTTCCTCCTACCTGGTGGCTCCATCCTCAGCATTCTTCTACCAATATAACTCATGTCCCTCCTCTGCACATATCCAAACCATCTCAAATCTTTGATAGGTACTAACGACTGCATATTGTAAATACCCCACAAGACCTGCTGTTTTGAATATGTTCTGACCATCACTATTTGGTTCTCACATTTTTGTGCTTCTTTAAACGCTTAAACTTCAATATATCCCATGTTTTGATGGTGCCCTGTATCAGGATAATCGATGTAATTTTAATGATTATGACTGATTGTTGTATGAAGGGCTACCAAAGAAACACTACAACACTTCCAGCTTATTTTAAGACTATCTGACTACCCTGAATGACTGTTTTGTGGAATATATGTCATAGTCAATATGTTCAATCTATATTTTTGTTGAATTTTAAAATTCAAATCATAACTTTATATAAATGTGATCATCTTAGTGCATTCTATGGTATCTCACTCATGGATACTTGTATGGTGCTTGTTCTACATAATGTATGACTAACAATAAGTGGATTTTGTTACTGAAATAAAAGTGTTCTAAAATAATGAAGTAATCAAACTAAAGCCTTTTATAAGTAGACTTTAACTTTGTTAGATTAAAATCTTAAGTGTCAGTGCTTTGTAATAGATTTCCACTATGGGAAAGACATTCCTTTATGTTGGCAGACTGCATTTCTTTGTCTTACATTGACATTTCTGGCATTAAGCAGACACCTTTATCCAGAGCGAGAAGTTGAAGAGTAAGGGTCTTGTTTAAGCTGCAGCAGCTTAGAGGTGCAGGGATTTGAACTCAATCCTACAACAGAATTCCAATACAGTAACCACTACCTCTTCCTTAAGTGTACTTAATTGTAAGAGAAACATTTTTTAATATCTTTGCCTCACACTGACCCATTTAGATTTCAATGTAGGCACTAAATGAAGGCACTGAATATTTTCAGTGCTTAATTTGCCATTAAAGACACTGAAATATGAGCACACCAAAGAACAATGTTTACAGTGACTCATGCCTACAGGTTCCAGAGGGTCAGGTGGTCATGATCCAGTTCCGTATCTTTGACCTGGAGGCTGACCCTACCTGTCGCTATGACTACGTGGATGTGTACAACGGTCACTCGTACACTGTGCAGAAACTGGGCCGCTTCTGTGGAACGTTTCGGCCTGGGGCTCTGATTTCTACCTCCAACCTCATGATGCTGGAGATGGTGTCTGACTCAGGCAGGGGAGGCCGTGGCTTTCTGGCCTTCTTCAGCGGTGGAAAGCCACATGTGGATGGTTGGAAGTTTTTTTTCGCTGCTCACTCAATATTGTCTAAATGAGTATGATGTCATTTAGCTTTGTTAAAAAGTTTAACATTTAATCTTTTTATTATTATGGTTCATTTAATCCATACATAGATCATATAGGAAAAAACCCCATATAAAATGTAATTATTTAAAAAATGTCACAAAGATTACTTTTTTTTTTTAGATATAAATTCTTAGATAGTTATCTAGAGATTTCTAGAACTTTCTGATTGAAAATATATCTTCAACCATGGAGAAGTTGCCTCATCTTTGGCCCATGTCTATTTTAGTAATTTTTTTGGTAATTTTTTAATAACTAGTGTCTAAAGCTATTGTACTCTGATACATATGGTACATACACAATAAAATTACGAGATAATATTATAAACTTAAAGATTAAATTCAGCAAGGTAAATAATTCTCTCGCTTCACACAGAGCATCAGTTTTGTGGTGGCAGGTTGTCAAAGCCTCATGGTTCAGTGAAAACTCCAAACTGGCCAGATTCTAATTACCCAGCAGGGATTAGCTGTTCCTGGCACATCACTGTAGCGACCAACATGGTGAGCATGTTCAGCCTCACTTCACACCTCTTTCTCTCTCTGCTCTTTTGTCACCATTCTTCATTTCAGCAGTGTGAGATGATTTTATTTGACACGAGGGAGCTGTAATTAGCTTTTTGGTTTGTGGGAATGTGTGTGCATTTGGAAAGATGTGGATATACGTGTGTGAGTATGCATGCAAGCATATACGTGTATGTGCGATGCTAGAGACTAAGACTCCATTGAAGAGATATGTTTATGAATGGATATGTTTATGGAGGGAGGAAGGGAGGGAGGGAGAGAGAGAGAGAGAGAGAGAGAGAGAGAGAGAGAGAGAGAGAGAGAGAGAGAGAGAGATGCATAAAACCTCACATGAAAGACTCATTGTGATTAAACTTTCTTTTCTTTTTTTTTTTTGTCTTTTCTTTAATCAAATTTGGATTTACATAAAGCTTCAATGCAAACAGAAGTATTAAACATTTTGTGTGTGTGTGTGTGTGTGATTCCCTAGGTGATTGAGTTAAAGTTTGAGAAGCTGGACCTAGAGACAGATAAATACTGTCGCTTCGACTACGTGGCACTGTTTAATGGTGGAGAATCAGACAATTCACGACGTATAGGCAAATTCTGTGGAGATGTAGCACCAGAGTGAGTCACGTTAATTTGTATTTTAAAGTTGCTTTTACCTTACTTTTCCTTACCTGTTCACTGATACCACATAACAGGAAAAAATGTATTTTTGAATATATTTCCCAGAATTTCTTCCCGAAATGTTAAACAAGAACTGTAAAACAGCTGTAATAAAAGATAAATGTCTGCATTAGTCCATATAATGCTATTTTAGGAATAGTTTGAACATGCTAACTACAGGAAAGTTGTCATTATAAGTGTAAAGGTCCATTAGCTACAGATGTGGTTGATAAAGATGAGGTTGAAAAACATTATATAATCATTTCTGTCTACCACAGGCCAGTTGTGAGCAGAGGAAATGAGCTGCTGGTGCAGTTTGTGTCTGACCTAAGTTTGACAGGGGCAGGTTTCATGGCACACTATAAGAGCATTCCACGTGGTTCTCAAACCGCAACACCAACCCTGGACACTGTGCCTGGACCTAGAATTGACTCTGACTCAATTTCTAAACCTAGAACAACATCTTCACCCACAGCAAGAACTAAACCCAGACCTACACCTAAACCTAAAGCAACCATGAAACCTCCATCTGGGCCACAGAAGCCTAAGCCTAAACCAACCAAACCTACACCTAAACTTAAGCCTACACCAAAACCTCCAGTGAAACCAACAAAAAAGCCTAAAGCTAAACCAACTCCAAAACCTAAAACTAAACCAACTCCAAAGCCTAAAACTAAACCAACTCTAAAGCCTAAAACAAAACCAACACTAAAACCAAAAGTTAAACCAAGTATTAAGCCTTTTGCTAAGTCCACAGCTAAACCAGGCACAAAGCCAGTAAAGCCCACACCTGCATCTAAAGTCCAGCCCAAACCCAAGCCTGGTGTGAAAACGACTCCAAAACCAAAGACCAATCCTGCCACTAACACAAGCACCAAGATCACCTCTACAGGAAACAGGAAATGTGAGCAGATCTAATAAGTATTTTATTCTGTATGTCTGTGTATTTTTCTGAGTAAACCTTTTTTTTAATCCACACAGCAGTTGAGAATCTGCAGTGTACACAGCCATGTAAGAGGACCGGGACTCTTCTGACCAGCTTTTGTCCCAGCCATTTTGGTAAACCTCTTTTTGTGATAATTCCTTACTGCTAAGAGGTTTATTTTAAGCTGTTTGGAAAAACTGATGACAATCAGCAATTTAATGCGGTCTATGGATTAGCTCCAAAAATAAACTAAATACTGACTAAATTACACTTTTACACAAATTTTAATCCATTCTTATACTTTTCCCAGCTTGATTTTTAAACTAACTGCAAGTCATTAGTGATCCTAATGTATGTCTTAAGGCAGTGGCGGGCCGTGCATTTGGTACCTGGGTCTTTAGTGAGAGCTTACCCGACTTTATCCAACTCTTAATACCACCACTATCATGTCACAATTATAGAAACCATCAATACTAGAAAAAAACGCAATGTAACAACACGTAGCATTACAGGGAGAGAAGGCATTTTGCGTATTGAGGGTGAATACCATTTTTTACTAAAGCAAGAAACCCAGGTAAGACAAATCCAAACCTCTACACTACAACCGCAACTGTGCCACCCACATCATCTGGAGCAGTTCAGAATCAATATTTTACTAATAACGACAAAAGATGAAAAATGTAAATAAAATACATCATACTTACGAGAGATGCATACTCATAATGCATACTCATATAATTTGCAATGCTCCTCAGAGGCTGAATCCAGTGGTACCATTCGAAGGCACTGGTCTGGAAGTGGTAAACAAACCTAGCTACCAAGCTCCGGGGGTTGGGCGACCTCTTTTCACGATGTCTAGCTTTTCTTGAAAAGTCTGCCTTGAAAGATTTTTAACTATGTCCTAGACCAAATCAATTTCTCTTCCTCTATCAGCCATTTTTGGCGTAAAATATTCTAACTCAAATGTATTAATGTGTGCAGATCGCTACAGAGGTGTTTTGCTAGTAAAAATTGGCTGTAGCAGTTTCCCCCTGACCAACCAATCAGAGGACGGAAAAATGCTGACTTTATTGTGGGCCAGCTAGCTGACTCTGTGAGGCAAATTTTTTATCTGATTGGTTAAAGAATCAGTTCCATTGCTAATATAGTTTAAATTACATCGGCCAGCACTTCTGATTCTGAAGGCCCTGGGAAGATTAGATTGACATGGCAGCACATAGAGGCTAAAATCTGATTGAACAAATAAATCTTACATCCACATACACGTACTGGAAGCAGTGCAGCCAAGACAAACGCTACGAAATGAAGAGAATAAACTGTTGGGAATAAAATAATACAATTACATGAAACAAATATCAGAATTTACCAATCTAAATGGCTCATAATATGCACTTTTTAAATCTATACTCCTCCAGACATTATAATACCATGTAAGTCCACTTTGCATATGTCTGGAATTACTGTAATTAAATAATGAAATACAATCATGTTCTTCTCTCAGTGTTCACCGGGAAGGTGACAGCAGTGAAGCCAATCTCCGGTGGTAGAGTTGAGGTGAATGTATACATCAGGAAGACCTATAAAACAGGCAAACTTAACATTACCAGACGAGGCCCAGCTATGTCTGTCACTCTTACAGTTCCCTGCTCCAAATGCCCTGTACTGAAAAAAGGTAAAATGTGTTCATAATTCACAGATTGCATATAAATATTTTAGTTGTTTGGTCTACAGAACAAAAAAATCTATTCTTTATTATTATTATCTATTCTTTATCATTTATTTTGCAAATCTGTATTATCTCAGGAATAAACTATGTGCTGATGGGCCAGGTGAATGAAGATGGACGTGGCATTCTGAACCCTTCCAGTTTTGTCCTATTCCATAAGCAGGTGCACGATAAAGCACTGGCCATTTTAGCTAAGAAAACATGCTAACATCATGCTTTCACAATGTTGGAAACCAGTGTTGCTTTTTAAAGCAGAAAATGACAAAACAGTCATATGGTCTGAATACTAACCTAAAACAACACTTCTGTGTGACAGTTTTAACAGAATGTCAGTGCATTGTTTTGCCACTACTACAAATAAAGTGTGTATTTACCTTTAAAATATTATTCACCTCAACATGAAATACAGAAACTTAAATCTTTAAACCTTTACTAAGTTTCGTGAGAAAAACCTTTATTATGGACATGAGATAAATGTATGGTGAGCAAAATGTGGTCTAGTAATATTTGTGCTAGACAGATCACATTGTATTTTATATTTTTAAATTATACAAAGTTTTGTGATTAAAGGATTTCAACTAGGATTTCACAGTGCATTCTTTAATGTCACATCAGTTATTCAGGATTGAAAAAGGTGTGAAAAACATTGGAAAATTATAATTAAAGTATTAATGATATGCAAAAATCAGATAAGTATCCAGCCAAACATTTAAATCACTTTATGTGCAACATACGTTTTGTTTCTTATCTACAACTAAAGAAGAAACTCAACTATTTTGCCTGAAATCAACTGCTGCATTTGCTAATGAATTAATCAGAAGTAGAATATCAGGTAAATAAACATAAAATAAACTTATAAAATAAAAATGTATGTATGTACATAAACAAAAGAAACATTTTATAATATCTTTAGCTAAAAGCTAAATCTTCAGCTAAAATTAGCAAATGAAGGATTATCTCAACATGCTTG
This sequence comes from Silurus aristotelis, assembly GCF_946808225.1. Lineage (NCBI taxonomy): Eukaryota > Metazoa > Chordata > Actinopteri > Siluriformes > Siluridae > Silurus > Silurus aristotelis. The sequence goes on from NC_139578.1 coordinate 20,171,046, forward strand.
TTTAAATTAGATGGAGGAAGACAAAAAAAGACACCTCATTTTGTATATTTTTTTTTTTTACTTTAACCTCTTAAAACACTTTACTGAGGTAGCACCAAGTTGTTCATCCTCCACCTCCATTATGCAATCTCTTAGCTTATTCATATTTAGATAGGTAACGATAGCTATTGTATTAAGCACACTGCAAGGCATGTAGGCCTTTCAACACTGATAAATATATGCTTGTAATTACCTTATAAAATGTAAGGTAATGATATTGACATATAGCATACAGTCACTGGCTACTGAAGGGAAGACAAGTTTTGAACCATGTTTTTAAAAGGTTTGATGTAAAGGAGTATAAAAATAAAAAAAGTCATTTTTTCTTGTGAGAATTAAGCGAGTACAAGCATTCATTTTCATTAGTACTTTCTAATGATGTAAAGTGCTATTACTTAAAAATACCACACATTTTTCACCCTGGAAAATTTTTTTACATTCAAGGCATTTTATATTTTTAACTTCTCAAAAAAATTAGAATCTCGTGTGACCTTCAGAATGTCAGGGTCATCAGTTGTAGCTAAATGTCTCCCTCTAGCGGCAAGTGAAACGCCATGCTTACATGTTTAAATGAGGTCAAAGAAGAGGTAATGGAAAATGAATATGTCTCCTCATCATGCACCCTCGTTCATTCACTCTGCTTTCCCACACCCCTGTCTATTTTTGACATTCCAGAATCATTTTACTATACATAACATGGAACATGGAACGGTGTCATATTACTGTGAGAAAGTGAGGGTGAGAGTGTGTGTGTGTGTGTGTGAGAGAGAGAGAGAGAGAGAGAGAGAGAGAGAGAGAGAGAGAGACAGACGTGTGGGAGGTTGCTAGGACATAATGCTTAGCCTCCCAGCTGTGCCTGTAACTCAGCCAAGCTGAACTCTATACTCACACGGAATGTATATATATATATATATATATATATATATATATATATATAGATAGATAGATAGATAGATAGATAGATAGATAGATAGATAGATAGATAGATAGATAGATAGATTCATTGATTCATTGATTCATTGATTCATTAATCCATTATTGGTAGCCACTTTATCCTGATCAGGGTCATGGAGAATCTGGAGCTTATCCCAGGAAGACTAATTGTGAAGTTAGAAAAAAATCTGTATGGGATGGCCCCATGCACGCACACACACACACACACATGCGCACACAAAATACACTATACAAATACACAAAACATCTAATGCAAACATATGCAAACTTGCACCTGCTCAAGAAAGTACAATGACATTTGAATTATTAAAATTGGGAATCTCCATTTACATGACCATCCATTCCATTCGTTTTTCACACAGCAACTGACACAAACGCTCACTGAACAGAAAACAGACCTTGTTGATCCAGCAAGTTAAATTTATTCATTTCTAATAATAGCCTTTTGATACAGTGAAAAGGAAAAACAATCTATTTATATGATTATATTAACTCTTAATCTATAGCATAATAACTATCTCAGTCATTAAGATAGAACTAGAACAATCTACAGATGTAAATCATAAATACGACTGAATCAAAACCAGCCAGAAAGCAGAGCGTGTTCAGGAACGTCAGATCACAATCCTGCCTTTTTATTTAACCCTGAGAACTAGATATTATTCGAGTCTAGAGCTTCTGTAACTAAGCCTGTCAGGTTGAATCCCTTTACACCTGACACCTTTATAAGTGACAAATAAACATCTACAACTGTCTATACACTGACTTAGATCCATTCAGAGTATGTCTGTAGGGATGACATTAGCATGGAATTGATACAGACACATGAGCACTAATTCTATTCTCTCACTCTTTCAGTGGCATTATTTTCACATGTTTGAAGAATGAGGTCTTTCCGTCATGTTACAAAGATTGTAAGACAAAGGACAAAGCTGCAACAATGTAGTTGATTGCACACGCACACACGCCGGACGCTAGATCATATACTTTACAATATATTACATATATCAACTAGCAGTATCAGAGTGGGAAAGGACAGTATTCTTTCTAAGCACAAATATATTCCTGAAGAATCAGCAAAACAGAGCCTGTGCACAAAGCTGGTGCTCCCGCAAAATGTGCTTTGTGCATCGGCTCTGTTCTGCTGATTCTTCAGGAATATATTTGTGCTTAGAAAGAGTACTGTTCAATTTGTGTTGTCCTTTCCTCACAGTGCTGACATACCAGAAATCATACATGTACTATAAATAACATTTGATTCATGAAGTAGGCTACAACCTGCACTAGGAGGATTTGAGACGTCTGCTGAAATAGGACAGACTATTATATAATGTAAATTATACCACAGCACTGTTGAACTTTTGAATCTGATTGGTCACAAGGTAAGTCTTCTATAACAGCATGACACATTTTAATTAGCACGTTCTAATCATTTCTCTTTCGCATCTACTTGTATGGAAGACACAGTAACATATAATAGCATAAGTGAAAACACTAAACTGACTTGTTTTGCAGACGTTATATGATATTAACTGGAAACTGTGGCATTCGTTTATATATATATATATATATATATATATATATATATATATATATATATATATATATATATATATATATATATATAAATGTAACTGGTAACAAACTGTGGTGTAAGTGGTATAAAACATTTTGAGAACATGCTTCATTGGAAAATATTCAGCTTTTGAGTGGCAACGGTGCTCCACGTAGCACCACCCTGGTGTTGATCATTTTCCTAGAACAGCACATATACGTTATCTTGCACGATATACATAGAAAATCACATTTTGTTGAATTTTAATCTATTATACTGTTTTTTTGTTTTTTTTTTTCTTCTTAAAGAATAATGACATGACATGTTTCATTCACCACTGACTTGTCAAGTAATAAGTGAATGAAACAAATATAGCAGGCACATTCATAATTGAAACGTACAGACATTGGTAACTTTTTTTTTGTCTTTTAAATTGTGCAAAAATGTACTCACTGTAACAGCTAATGGCAGGGCTACTCTCTACAGTCTGCCATAAACCTATCATTGATGTTTTAGCCAGACATAACATAGCATTAGATTACATTAGACTGTTCAAGACAGATTTATGACAGAATGCTGAGTAACGTGCAGTAACTGTTATATTATACGCACCAAAACCTGCATTCAGGAAGCATTAACATTGAAGAGATTTTTTCTTCCCCTACATACATGTACTGACACACAGAAGCGTGTAAGAAGGGAATCTGATTTTAGGTGTGCAATCTTGCACTGGAGTTTACTTTACACAGGCTGCAACAAGTCTAGCACTGACATCTAAGCACTTAATTGTCACAGTGGTATATTTTACGCTTTCTTTTAGGTTCAAGTAATATTAATAACCAGCTGCAAAAAGTAAGTGATGGAAAGAAGGGCAGAGGTTTGGTGTCTACAAGGTAAAAAGGTAACATTAATCATGGTAATAGTAATTAAGTAAACAACAGGCAAAGCACTCAGTCACTGAAATGCCCTTTAATGCACCACTTTCTAAAAGCATCTGGTTAAATGTGCAAATTCAGCTCACTAATGGGAAACCCTGCTAAAAATCATGTTGATATGTCTAAGAAACAATATTATGGCTTTTGCTTCATCATCATCATCATCTGATATTGAGCTTAGAAACTCATCACATCCCTTTTTCTCCTCAGTATAAACAATGCACCTAAAGCCATGCATAGGTTCCAGTATTATATAAGCAAAGATTTATTTTTTTTATGCTTATCCAGTAGCACGTTTTTTTTTTATAACTTACTAGAACATGTAGAAAATGTAAATATATTAGTTTCATGTTAATAAGCTTTCAGTTGCAGAGAGTGCAGACTGAAATATAGATGCTTTGAGATATGGGGTAAAAAGTGTGTACAATTAAATTTTGCATCTGTGGTGGCTGTTCAGTTCCTTTACTTCCTGTTTACACATTGGAGGAAGTGGGTATGTGTGCGAGTGAATGTGTTTGTTAGAAATACCAGCGAAAAGTATAAGCAAGTCCCTGCAGGAGATTCGGAAAGCCTTACATGCTGGTTTGTGCTAGTGAATCCCCATAGGAATTAAATATTGGCTTATTCTTGAACACTCTTTAAGGTACTTCTGTATGGTAACCTTAAACAGACAAAAAAAATAAATAGCCACACCACCCCAGAATTTATATAAAATTATAACTAGTTGCTTTGATTGTAGAATCCCAGACTGAGAAATAGCAAAACAAATCAAATTTGTCCTGTGTGATTGACTCATTGTTACTGTCAGCAAAATCAATAAATCTGTTTACCCAAAATATATACGTGCCTCTGGCTATGGTTCCACTCAGTGTGCCTTCAGGCCTTTCTGCACAGGACCATAAGTCTGGTATGCACACCACCCAAACCACACAATAATAGAAGCTATACACCCCTGTAGAAGCAACATTAGCCCAAAGGTTGAGCAGATGGTCGGTCCAGAAATCAGGAGATTTGTGGTCGGTGCTATGACCAAAGTAGGGTGAAGCAGCAGGGCGCGAATCTCTGCCTTGATCATATGGAGCTCATCGAGGATGGAGAGGAAGGTGCAGCAGTGGAACCACTGGTGACTGTGCCCCCAGATGTCAAACTTTCCTGGAGAAAAGCGTTCTGGGATCTTGCTAACGTTAAAGGCTGCAGACACCACCAGCCAAAAGCAGTGGCGATAGAAAAAAGTGGCCATTGTAGATGATGGATAAGAAGAAGGCGTTTGAGAGGAGGGTGGATATGATGAGTTGAGGAGCCGGTAGAAAATCGGTGTGGACGAAATGAAGAAGGGCAGAAGGAACACAAGGGTACGTACAGCATAGCGGTACTTCCTCCAATGCTGTCTGGTATTGCAACAAGTTAAGACACAGATGATGGCCACCAGGCAGGAACAGGGGATATATAAACTATCAAAAAATGGGAAATGCAGGAGAGAGAAAGAAGAGTTGGAATATGAAGCTGAGATAGGCTCCTCTTCCCTCTCTGGCTGTTTCTCTGACACATTATTTGTCCCAATCCCAAACTTTGGTATCCCTGCCTGTGGGTGGATGTAGTAGTAGTAAGCCAAAGAGGAGCCAACGGTATAAGCACTGATGGTTCCGTAATCCACAAAGAAGCAGATCTCTCTGACAATCAGTGACATGGAGTTGAGCAGATGAGCCATACTGCTGGCCAGCAACAGATAGAAAACCCCAAAGAAATAGGTCCAGGCTGGGTAAAAGAAGGGCTCTCCAGGAGCAGGGGCACCTTCCCACTCAAATATCTCCATGAAGTGAAAGGCAAAGATAAAAATCGGGAGGAAGTGAGTCCAGAAGTTTCCGGTCTCATTGGTGGGCCGGAATGCAGAGGCCAGGCACTGTAGGAGGCTGTAGTCAGGGAAGCGGTAACCTGACAAAATGAAGCTCTCCGTCACTCGTTGTGGAACATCAGTGTTACGAAGGAGAGGTAGCGACCACATGGCTGAACGTCGTGTCTCGGACTTACTAGTTGACTGGTTCGATACAGCACTTCACAGTAATTTGTGTCTTGATCTTGTCCTCCATCTTGTTCTTGTTCTTCATGTGCATGTTTTATAAATCATATTCACAAAATTGGTCAGTTTTAGCAGCAAGTCAATTCAAGTCCATTGCTTACTTCACCTTCTTACTCGAGTGAAACAAGGTGGCAGGTAAATAATTCAGCAGAAATGTCCCTCGGACACAATTCTAGTCCATTGAAAGCAGATTGTTTGTGTGCAACATAGGATCTATACCTGGCCAAAAAAATAAACATTTTTAAGTGCAATTAATTCTCACTTCATGCAATGAAACTGAAATCTTCTGCCTCAAGCTGTTCCTTTTTGATTCAAGACAGACAAAAAAAAAAAAAAAAAAAAAAGAGGTTAATGTTTTATCTCTTCAGAGCAGAGACTGGTCCTTATCAGTGTGAAATTAATTCTGTTGAGGTTTGGAAGTTTTCAGTCACATGTCACAGTGTGAAAACGAGAAGCAAGAAGATTCTCCTGGGATCCCGTCTATGTTCTGTAGCTCCTCATGTCCTGACCAGGAACTGTCCACATGAAACTCGGTCAGTCGGTGTATGTGCCTTAAACAGATGCACAATCAAATCGTCTTTTATTCATTATGAGCTTGTGCATAATTCATCATCTATTTTTGGCTCGGAAAGAAAAGGAGAGACAGTCGAGCGGATGCTCAGAGCACGAGTCAAGTGCGGCTCGATTATTTCAACTCGCTCGGATACCTCGGTATACATCCATCAAAATGCAGAAGACGATGTGGGTTTTCTCTCCATTTTTCAATTCATCCAGCATTAGTTGGTTTAATGGCGCTACTCAATCGGTGTCCTTGGTGTCCGCACGCGCTCAATCCCCGGCGATCTCTTTTCCACCTAAGACATCGAGTTCACATTGATGGAAACCGGAATGCTCACTACAGGATTATATACGCTCGCAGTCACATGCTGTTAAAAAAAAAAAAAAAAAAAAAAAAAGGAAACACAAAAAAAGCAGCGAGAGCGGAAAGAAGAGAACCGGGTCGCCTCGAGCGTGAGCAGAATGTCGGTTGGTTGCGGTGAGGCCATGCGCAGTGTAGCGCTGCTCCTCTTCCTTTTCCCCCCACACCGTTACTCAGCCTTATATCAATCCTGAATCCCCTTCCTGACACCTTACTGCAGGAACAGAGCTTATCAGCCACACAAAATCTGCCTCGTCATCAGTGTCTTTTCTCTGTCTCTTATATCTGACCCTGCACTTATATTACCCTAAAAACTTTACCTTGTACAATACGTGTTCACAATAATCAAACGCTTTCTTTGAAGTCAGACATTTTTTTTTCTCCATACATTTATGGATTCTTTCCAACCTTTTCCACTCCATTCATTCAATGTATTAGGAATTCGATATTATGCATGCACATGCATGTCACCCTGATTTGCATGTCATTATGCCCACACTCAGGAGAGCCAATAAGCAGCTGAGGTAAATGCTCCGAGGGCGGGGCTTACTCTCTAGCCACGCCCTGTGTGAGGGGGGGTTCCAAAGTAATGGCCACGTGACAGGTGACCCTGTGGTTGAGCTGTCAAACAGCCCTGCCATTAGTAATACCCTGGGCTGGTCCTGCTGCTGCTCCATTAGCCAGCTGTGCTCTGAGAAGCACAGGGTCACACTGCAGAAGTCTGGCCCATTAACTAGTCTGTGCAATCGTGCATAAATTAGGATTTTTTTTCTGGTCTGGTGTTCAGCCGACACTTCCTCCTTTTTACTGTAAACTCAAAGTGTAATTATATGCAATATTGTTCCTTCTTTTTTATTATAACCTTTTCAGGATATAGTTGCTTAGTTCATCTGCCTCTATCATCCTTTGAGACTGAAAGAGGATCTGATACCTCTGATACACTATCAGACAATGTCTCAGATGTTTAAGTGTAAACCACGTGTTACAGCCATATAACCTGTTATCAGTTAGCTGGAAATTTGATGTATAACCAATCGAGTAACTGTTCAAATGTATTTTCTCTCCAACCAAATTGAACAAACCCAGACTCAACCCTCATCTATAGTCCAGGTTTGAGCATTCTAAGGAAGGTAGCACATTTTAAAAGAGGAAAACTGCATGTTCCTCTTACCACTACATCAGTCTGTCTCCTACTCACTCCTCAGAGGACAGTGGAAAGGGTTAATGATCGTTGCTGAGAGAGCGCCACGTGTGGCAGATCCCATCACCTGCTTGCCTGTATCATGCAGCTCGGTTTGCTGTGATTGCATTTATAGGCTGGAACTGTCAAGAGACTAATGATCAGGGGACAGAGGACATTACTTTGTTAGACACAGGCCTTAGTAAATGATCAATACGTAACATAACACTCAGCAAATGCTGTAGATAGAGTGTGCTACCTGAAGCTGGGGTAGAGGCCAGGGCCATGAGTCATTCAGACAGATCACTGGTCTGAATCCTGTTACGTAAACAAACACACACACACACGCACGCACGCACGCACGCACGCACGCACGCACGCACGCACGCACGCACGCACGCACGCACACACACACACACACACACACACACACACACACACACACACACACACACACATATATGCTGTGAATGATTTTAGTGCTGGGCAGTTTGCTGTATTGAGAATTCGTACACATTCAAAAAGATCACAGCAAAATGATTCATTAAAAAACAATTCATATTGTTGGTGGGGTTCAACTGCTTCCTTCCTTCTATTCAAATTGTGTGTCGAGGCCTCTTTTTCCACAAACACACACACACACACACATATACTCACAAATCCTTTTCACACACCAATTCCCCTGGTCTGGTTTTGGGCCCCGGAGGATGTACTAACCTCTTTTGTATGCTTTGATGCTTTGATTCAAACAGTCCTCTTGTCAACTCTCTTTTTTAAAACCTGCTGCAGGATTTACCAGAAACCTCTATTCTGGACACACACACATTATATTTTCTATGTTTAGTAATGAGAATGTTTATGTGTACAGTATGTGCGGTTGTGAGCATGTTAGAACTTGAGGGATGTGTTTCGGAGAAGCTGGGTTTTTTTTGTGACTGTGACCTTTTTTTGTACACAGTACTGCTATTTATTATGCTTTAGCTGAGGGCATTGTCCAGTGGATAAAAGTCCAACAGTTAAGAGCAGAAAAAGTGCAGATAGCTGCTATCAGAGCAGATAATTTTTCCATTTCCATTTATGGCATTTGTCAGATGTCCTTATCCAGAACGACTTACGATATGCTTTTTCATCTCCGTCAATAAATATATTCTAACATTTGTCTATTAGGACAAAGACTAAGAATATCAAAACTCTCTCAAACTTTGTTGACAGAAAAATTGGTTAGAAAGCAATTTTTAATGCAAGAAGTGCTGATTATGAACTTCTGCAAGAGGTACTGTAGGTCTTTAGATGTTTGAAGACTGCTAGTGGCTCAGCTAAACACTGAAGTTCTTCCCACCACCTCAGTACCAGAACAAAGAAGAGTCTGAAAGTATGGAGTTTTCTACACTGAGAGATGGTGGGACCAGTCAAGCAGTGGTTGAGTTTCGGAACTGAAAATGAACTGAAACAACCTTTCTAGCTGTCCACTATTTCTCTGAAATGACAGTGATCAAAATAATACTAAAAAAAAAAGATTTAAAAAAAGAGGAAGCTATTTGAAACTCTCAAAGAGGCTTAATGATGATCTTCAGAATGTTTATTTGTGGACCTGCTGCTGTTACCACACAATTTTGTTTTGCGTCCAGTTGTACTGAATCAGATTTATTTCTTATCTTTGTTCAAATAGATTGGATTTATTGCAGACAATCTAGCCTATAATGAGAAAAAGCCTGCTCACACTGAGCAAACTGGATAAATCTCTTGATTACTATTATGGCAAATTTATTTTACCTACCCCTTCCATGTCCTTTTCTGATGTGGTTGCAGCCACTTACCTGAAGTTACATATTAAATGTAGAGGGTGAGAAATAACACAACACCACAGCATTTCAAATTAATCTGTAAACAGTTTCACACATAAATAAAAACAGTCACTTACAATGTTGTAAAACCAAAGAGTGAAACAGGAGACACATTTTAATGTCAGATTTAGACAATTAGACAGCGATTTTCCTCTTTACTTCCAAAGAACCATAAGCCTTCAAGTGAGCTTGGGAACACATCATATAAATCATATACAAATACCATGCCTTATACCACAATTTGTTACTCAGATTGTCAAGTTTTTCAACATTTATACAAACCTGACCTCCAGTGATTTTGGCTTTGTTCCTTTTTTTGTGCAGAGTGCAAAACAAGCATATATATATATATATATATATATATATATATATATATATATATATATATATATATATATATATATATATATATATATATATGTGTGTGTGTGTGTGTGTGTGTGTGTGTGTGTGTGTGTGTGTGTGTGTGTGTGTGTGTGTGTGTGTGTGTGTGTGTGTGTGTGTAAATGTCTGTATGAATGTATCGTTAGTTAGTTATAGTCAGTATTCTGTATTCTGTATAACCTACCAGGAAATCTTAATGGATTTGCATATGTGTTTTTTATCAGTGTGTGTGTGTGTGTGTGTGTGTGTGTGTGTGTGTGTGTGTGTGTGTGTGTGTGTGTGGCCATGTCTGCTAGCCACAGAAGGTGGGCCATGCAAAGGGCAAGTTCTTCACAGCAGTGATGGCAACTAAAGATGAGTGGAGACAGAAGGCAAGCTGATGGAGTGCATTCAATTGTACAGAGGAGCGTAGCCTTAGGCATTGAACTAGAATGAGCAGAATGCGGAAAGTAAGGCCAAGATGTCCAAAATGAATAAACCAAAAGACTCATTTGTGTCTGACTCACTTGTGGTGAATCAGGATGTTTTTTTTAGAAATGTAATTAGGGAATATAAAAGAAACCTATGGGAACACAGTCGGCAACTTCACATACATTAGGTCTCAAGATCAAAACAGAGACCTTAGTGCTTCACTTTTTTTTGCCAATTTCTGCAACTCAGTTTGCTTGTGAAATATTTTTTTAATCATTGCATAAGCCCGTAAGTCACTTACCCCTATGTTTGTAATGACTGGTATGTTGCCTTCGGCTCAAGGCTTTAATGCATGCTAGTCTCTGTTTATGTCTTGACCTGATTTCATAGTTATATCTAATCGTAGCACTCTTATTTTGTCTTCATTAAATACTTAAAAAGAAACAGTATTCTAAAACTAAAACACACACTAATTTGTTTTTGCTTTCTGTCTTTTACATCCCACTCTTTTTCTTTCTCTCTCTCTCTCTCTCTCTCTCTCTCTCTCTCTCTCTCTCTCTCTCTTTCTCTCTCTCTCTCTCTCTCTCTCTCTCTCTCTCTCTCTCTCTCTCTCTCTCTCTCTCTCTCTCTCTCTCTCTTTGTATTACCATGGTTGGCTCATTAAGGAGTTCTTCTTACAAGCATGACAGTGGAATGAGAGTGGCCAGTGCATGCTAAACACTTTTAGGCACGGTATTCCTCTTTCTGAATTTACGTCACTCGGCACACAGCCACCTAATGCCACTGGCCAAAGTGAGAGAAAGGAGAGAACCTAAGGACCCTCAGGAGGCAAAAAAAAAAGAAAAACAAAAGATTTTGGCATTTCCATCATAGATGAATGGAAGGTAAGGAAAAGTGTAGAAGGCTCTAGACACCAACAATTTTATACAAATAAATATTATTCCTAAAATGGCTAACCTGTACACCTGTACAATGCTCACCCATAAAGAGTCCTTGATCACTAAGGTAAGTGGATGGCATTGGGTGGCAAAGTAATCATAGCATCCTTTGCGTGACTTCCATGGCAACCTATGTTTACTCTGCCCAGTGAACTCAACAAATAGAAACCAAAAGGCAAGCTAGAAAGGTCTGTCAGTAGCAGCCTGCTCTTTCCATCAGTGTACACTACAGGAAGAGACAGAGAGTCAATCTCATTTAAGAAAGATCAATAAGTCTGAGTCTGATCAAATAAGTCCAACATTATTGCATTTCTGCGAGATAAAGTTGGATGCTGAGATAAAAATCCAACAAATACTTCAGGAAACAGTTGGGTTAAGAGTTGCTATCAGTGGTTTTAAGTGTGGCCAGAGGGATCTGTGTTTTTTTTATTTTTTTTATTATTATTATTAATATATAGTGGTAAAAATCATTGCCTACCATCATCAGAGGTATTATATATTTATAATTTATAAGTCCTTATAGTAATAGCACGTTTGACTGTTCACTTGACTTGATTGGGTTCAAGCCAAGCCTCAATAAATCAAGAACAAGTAGGCCTATAAATGTTAGCTTGGCCTTAATGAGTTTTGCTGACAGGAATGGAAAGCTCTGTGGCTTTATAAATTGAAGTGAATGACTGGAAGTAGGAATAAGAAACAACAAAACTCTCAAATGAGAAAGAAAGGATTATTTTTAATGTGTGGCTCTACCATTTTAAAGTTGCAGTCAGCATTTAAACCACCACTTTGCATGTCTTTTTTATTTTTTTTTAAGCAAATTTCACCTGCTTTAATCTAGCATTAGCAGCAGAGGGTGCTGCTTTACAGTACATGTGCAGTGCCTAGTAGGGGCAGGTTTCGTCCATGGGTAGATTATTTACATATCTGCTTTACACATATCTTGATATAGATCTTTATATATGTATCTTAAAATAACTAAGTCAGAGGTGACAATTAGGAACTATTGCTGAACCAGTGTTTAACAGATTTTTGGCTTTAGGTCTATAATACAACTGAGGTTATAAAAGAAATATATAAACCCTTTGCACACTCTTCCACTCACACCATTGCTTCAGAAAATGCAAATAGTCTTGAAAACTAAACATGAAGAATAGATAAAAAAAAAGACACAATCTAAGGAGGTAAAAAAGACTTTCGGAATTCACATACAAACAAAATAAACTATTGTGTGCTTATTGGTTACATACAAAACTGTACTTTATTGCACATCAAAATGAAATGCTGCCAATGGTTTTTGCACTGATTAATTACATTTATATATATATATATATATATATATATATATATATATATATATATATATATATATATATATATATATATATATATACAGTACAGACCAAAAGTTTGGACACACCTTCTTATTCAAAGAGTTTTCTTTATTTTCATGACTATCAAAAATTGTAGATTCACACTGAAGGCATCAAAACTATGAATTAACACATGTGGAATTATATATGGAACATATATATATATATATATATATATATATATATATATATATATATATATATATATATATATATATATATAACAAAAAAGTGTAAAACAATTGAAAAATGTCATATTCTAGGTTCTTCAAAGTAGCCACCTTTTGCTTTAATTACTGCTTTGCACACTCTTGGCATTCTCTTGATCAGCTTCAAGAGGTAGTCACCTGAAATGGTCTTCCAACAGTCTTGAAGGAGTTCCCCGAGAGATGCTTGGCACTTGTTGGCCCTTTTGCCTTCACTCTGCGGTCCAGCTCACCCATAAACCATCTTGATTGGGTTCAGGTCCGGTGACTGTGGAGGCCAGGTCATCTGGCGCAGCACCCCATCACTCTCCTTCTTGGTCAAATAGCCCTTGATGCCTTCAGTGTGACTACAATTTTCATAGCCATGAAAATAAAGAAAACTCTTTGAATGAGAAGGTGTGTCCAAACTTTTGGTCTGTACTGTATATATATATATATATATATATATATATATATATATATATATATATATATATATATATATATATATATATATAATTATGATAATTAATTAATTTGAATAATAACATTAATATTGGCAAAATATTATTAAGTGTGATTCATGCCAAGATTTGTGTAGAAGAACTCTAACCCCTCTGAACACCTCTGGGATGGATTTTATTGCCAACTGGGCCCCGAAAACTTTACAATTCATCACTTTCTATCCTCACTAATAATCCTGCAGCTGAATGAGAAAATCTCCATAGCCATACTTCTTTCTTCTTCTAAAAAAAAACGTTCAAAGAATAGTGGATGTTATTTTCACAAAGCAGGACTAAGTATGGAAAGGGATGTTTATCAAGCACATATAAGTTTTATGGTTAAGAAAATAAAAAAAATTCGGGGCCAGTTGGGCCAACATGGCTCATGTCTATAATGTGAAATTGATTTGCATCTTTCAAAATGAGTGTTGTTACCTCTATTATTTAATTTACTGTAGAAACAAATCTGCCCTTCCTATTGTAGCTTTTTATAAATTCAGAATCAGAAGCACTGAACTACATTTACATCCTAAATTCTAATATTTGTTACATGAAATTTTATTAATTTATTCCCAACAGTTTATTCTCTTAATTTCGTAGCGTTACTCTTGGCTCCACTGCTTTCAGTACGTGTATGTGGATGTTAGATTTTTTGTCTAATCAGATTTCAGCCTCTATGTGCCGCCATGTCAATCTGCCCAGGGCCTGTCAGTACTGCTGGCCCTTTTACTATAGAGAATATTACCAACGGGTCTGTTTTTTTAACCATATAGATTTCCTATTCACCTCACAGGGCAGCTAGCTGGCCCAGAATAGCGTCAGCATTTTTTCGTCCTTTGATTGGTTGGTCAGAGGGAAACTGTTACAGCCAAGTTCGACTGGAAAGACATGCGTGTAGCTCTGCACACATTAATACATCTGAGGTGGACTTTTTTACACCTACTGAGGAAGAGAAATTTATTTGGTCTCGGACATACTTAAAAAGACATTTTCCAGATGGGAATCCATTTCACCAGGGAAAGGGTTTGTTCTCCTCTTCCAGACCAGTGAAAACGAGCGGTATCACTGGATTGCAGCCTCTGAGGAGCGGTGCAAATTATAAGTATCCATCTCTGTTGAGTAGGTTGTATTTTATTTACATTTTTATTAGACAAATATTGATTTTGAACTGCTCCAGATGATGTAGGTGGCACAGTTGCAGTTGTAGTGTAGAATTTTGGAGTTGTGTTATTTCAGCAGACTTTAACAAATATCTTCATTTCTCCATCCTTCATTCATTTAAGGTGGACATAAAACGGGAAATAATCCATAGTGCTAGCTTTAGCCGATAGCCACTTCTTGATTAGTGACTAACAATAGCGCTATTGATATTTAGCTTTTTCATGCATGCGCAAAACAAATTGTATTTCCGGTAAAAAGCCACAGTGACACTGCGCTAACTCTAGGTTTTTTTTAGGTTTTTTTATAAACCTGCCATTGTTGTGTATGTCAGGTTTAATAATAATAAAAATTTACTCAAAACAAACTTGCAGTTTGCCACTTAATACGCTCCTGAGGGAACTCAGATTTTAACTCTGGACTGCACGTAAAAGGATTGAATTTAGTACCGAACTGAAAGCCCTGTAACAAAAAATTTGGGTAAGAATATGTGTACTGTTACACTGCTAATATAAATATCTCTAAATAAAATAAATATACAGTATATATACAGATTAGGCATAACATTATGACATTATAACATTATGACTGGAGAAGTAAATAACTTGGATTATCATGGCACCTGTTAGTGGGTGGAATATATTTGGTAGCAAGTGAACATTTTGTCCTTAAAGTTGATGTGTTAGAAGCAGGAAAAATGTTGATCCGTGTTGTTCGATCCAACAGATATGCTACTGTACCTCAAATTGCTAAAGAAGTTAATGCTGTTAATGCTGGACAGGTCTGGACTGTTTTGGCAGTGAAAGAGGGACAACATAATATTAGGCAGGTGGTCATAATGTTATGCCTGATTGGTGTATATATATATAGTCCAATGAATCATCAGCCTTAAACCTTTTAAAATTAATGATTAAAAAAATCTATAAAAATGATATAAATCATTTAAATTATTAGAACATCCTTAATGTTCTCATTCAATTGTGCATGTTGTGTGGATGCTACATACATTTTGTTGTTAAACTGATCTATGCCTAAAGCTTTTTCTATTTAAACCACCATTGTTTGGTTAACGTTTTTTTAATGGTTAAATTAGTGTTTTCTTAGATTCAGTATTGGAAAAAAAAGATATATTTGTAAGTCACAAGCACTTAAAAATCTGAAACCACTTTTCAGACAGGAGCGCATGTGAACTTCATGATTAATGCAGGTAAGCAAAATGCTGTCAATATGTAAAGATGATTAAAAATGAATGAGGCAATAGTCTTTTCTTACATTACCTACATCCCAACCTCATATCTATCACATCGATATCATATGTATCTTAACTCTGCTATGTCTAATGTCTACTCTTTATTTATTTATCTTTAATGTTACTATTGTGTTTCACTCTCTATGCACTCTATTGTTCCAGAGTAACGACATTTCGTTCTTTTGTTTACTGTGTATGTGAAAGAATGACAATAAAGCTCGAGTTGAGTTGAGTTGAGTTGAGTTGAGTTGAGATGAGTTGAGTTGAGTTAAATTACTTGGTAGTTACAGGGTTGCACAAGCCAGTGCACTCTTAGTGCCGGTCCCAAGCCCGGGTAAATGGGGAGGGTTGCGTTAGGAAGGGCATCCAGCGTAAAACATGTGCCAAATCAAATATGCAGATCACAAAAGAGAAATTCATACCGGATCGGTCGAGGCCCGGGTTACCGACGACCCCCACAGGTATCGTTAGCCAACAGGGTACCGGTGGAAATTGGGCTACTGTTGGCCAAAGAAGGAGAAGGAGAGGAGGAAGACGTCTGCAGAGACAGCAGGAAAAGGTGAAGTGGATCAGGGATGAAGGATCAGCTCTGAGCCCTTTCCTGTTTGCAGTGGTGATGGACAGGTTGGCGGACAAGGTCAGACAGAAGTCTCCCTAGACTATGATGTTTGCGGATGATATTGTGATTTGTGATGAGAGTAGGAAACAGGTTAAGAAGATCCTGGAGAGCTGGAGGTACACGCTGGAGAGAAGAGGAATGAAAGTCAGTAGGAGTAAGACAGAATACATGTGTGTAAATGAGAGGGAGGGCAGTGGAGTGGTGCAGTTACAGGGAGAAGAGGTGGAGAAAGTGGAGTTCAGGTACCTGGGGTCAACAGTGCAGAGTAATGTAGAGTGTGTTAGAGAAGTGAAGAAAAGAGTGCAGGCAGGGTGGAGTGGGTGGAGAAGAGTGACAGGAGTGATTTGTGATAGTAGGGTATCTGCAAGAATGAAAGGGAAAGTTTATAGAGACTGTGGTGAGACCTGCGATGTTGTATGGATTAGAGACAGTGGCATTGAGTAAAAGACAGGAGGTGGAGGTAGCAGAGCTGAAGATGTTGAGGTTTTCGTTGGAAGTGACGACGATGGACAGGATTAGAAATGAGTTTATTAGAGGAACAGCGCATGTAGGACGTTTTAGAGACAAGGTGAGGGAGGAGAGATTGAGATGGTTTGGACATGTTCAGAGGAGGGTCATGGTGTTTATCGGTAAAAGAATGCTGAGGATGGAGCCACCAGGAAGGAGGAAAAAAGGAAGACCAAGGAGGTGTTTTATGGATGTGGTGAGGGAAGACATGCGGGTAGTCAGGTTGAAAGAGGCAGATGTAGAGGACAGAGGGGTATGGAGACGGATGATCCGCTGTGGCGACCCCTAATGGAAGAAGCCGAAAGAAAAAGAAGAGAAGAAGAAAAAGAAGAAGAAGAAAAAGAAGAGAAGAGGAAGAAGAAGAAGAAGAAAAAGAAGAGAAGAAGAAGAAGAAGAAGAAGGAGAAGAGTTACAACATAACTGAAATAGCGTAGTGTGTCCGCTAGATGGCAATATTTACTGACTATTTCTGGTGAATTCAGTCGTTAGAACAAAACGATTTAAAGCTTTTTGACACTGATTTGTTGGAGTTTGAAGATGGGCATAAGGGGCTGGCCTAACATTTACTGTTATTTCTTAAAAATAATAATAATAATAATAATAATAATAATAATAATAATAATAATATAATTATAATAAATTAAAATAAATTATAATGACTTGTGCTGTCAAAAGGTAAAAATAAAGTGAGTTTTTATGAACTCTATCACTACCAGTCTGTAACTGTATGTTAATGAAAAGGCAAATCTAGGTTTATATTAAAGCAGCATGTAGAAGAAGAAATCATATAGAGAACCCATTGTTGATATTGGCATTGAATATAAACGTAATAGGATATGGTAAATGAAATAAACAGGAAACATTGTGTGCTTTGGTGTTTAGGTAGGATATGCACCATTCTATAGTCTATGCATTGTCTATAGTCTATAATCTACAGTCTAAGGCCTCTAAATCTATATTTTTTAAAGTTCTTCTTCTTTTTCTGTGCTAAGTGTATTGTAGGATATGAAAATGCACTTGCTATTGAAAAAAAGATGTGAGAAAAAGATTTCACATATGAAAGGAGAAGAATCCAATCTACAAAAATGGTGCATACCAAATGCACCTGATCAACTAAAACATGGACACAGACTGTATGCACACAGACTTTTTTATTAAATATTAGTTACACTAGGATTGTTTCTTGAGTGTAAATCTACTGACATGACATTGACAAAATATCTGGTGTTGTTTCATTTATTTTAAACAAGATAAACTTAATTCTAAAATGGATTTTTTCACCATGTAATACAATCATTTGTATTATATATGTACTAATGTGTCCCTGTATGTTACTAATACTTTAAAAATATACGTAAAGGAGGGAGGAAGCTAATGAGGATTTGACCTTGCTGTAACCTCGATCCTGTTTGGATCCATTCTAATATCAAATCACTTTATCTGCATTGGTAATCCCATAAAAATCCTACAAACAGTTAACCACTTGGTTTTGAGATATCACACAAATGATCATCTCCAATGGCTGCACAAATAGACACCAACTTGCTGTGTAAGAACTGACCAATTTTAAAACTTTTGTGGCTAATTCAGGAAAATTTAGAGTTTCAATAAAGCAATTACCTGCAATAAGCTGATTTAATTTAAGTTTTGGGGAAAAAGGAGTAAATATACAGGAAATAATTGCATGATTTATGCTGTACCCTGAGGGGGGGGGCATATTTTTTGCATTATCACTCTGTTTTACTTACATGTCAGTCTACATGGTGTTAAATATAAATAAATTAGATAAATGTATTTAAAGTACAAATCAGTACTTTCCTTACTTTGTTAATACAACATTTTCATGCACATAGATTTACATTTTATAAGATGGTTCTTAAAGGTTTCATTAAATATAATATTCATAACTTACCTGCATAAATGAACTGGTGGCCAAGGTGGTGAAAAAAACCTACAGGTGAGAATCTGGTGACAGTTGATTACTACGACATTTTTTTCCTGTTTGCTTTCCCTTATTTAAGGTTTACATAAAATTGTTTTAAAAAAAGGCTACAGTGACGTGAGGGTTTCTCACGCTCTTTAGACCTCCTTCTCTT
>NC_139578.1:20194968-20322468 GCF_946808225.1 Silurus aristotelis
GTCCAGTAGAGTGTAGCCTTGGTGGAGGGTTTGTAATTCCAGTCCTCAAGGTCCATATTTTTTGCTCTCGCAGATCTCTAGGCAGCTGAACTGCGCAATAACGGCCACTGTTTCAGCTGTGTTGGGAGTTAGGAGAGAGCAATAATATGGATTATCTATGGCGTTTGTAAAGACTGGGCTGGAAAACATTAGAAAATAAAAAGCATGTCTAACCTGGCTTTGTGTGCTCAGCTTTTCCTTAGAGACTTATGATTGAGTCCTGTACACCTGGTGAAAGACTGGCCACTGAGTTCAGGTTAATAGACTCTGTGACAATTGAGAGCCTTGTGCAGAAAGACTGACGCCTGCAGGCCCACGTGTCTCGCAGCATATGGGTGCAGAGAAGATGGGGCCCTGTTTTTGTTCTTTGACCGAACATGTATACACGCACATGTGAGCACACACCACTCCCCTCCTCTCTCTCTCTCTCTCTCTCTCTCTCTCTCTCTCTCTCTCTCTCTCTCTCTCTCTCTCTCTCTCTCTCTCTCTCTCTCTCTCATATGGACTAGCTTCCCCCCAGGAAGGTCAGAGGTTGCATGTATGTGTATGCGTGTCCTTTTCTGTAGAACAAAGCTTGGGTTCATAAGATTCAAACTCTCTAAAGACCCCTGCAGTCTCCGACCAAGACCTGACTGCTATTGGGCATTAATAATAAAGCCACTGTTGATTTTTGCTTGCAGCAGCAATACATGACCATCCTAGATGGAGGATTAGACAGAAGCAAAGCCACTGGGTGTGTGTGTGTGTGTGTGTGTGTGTGTGTGTGTGTGTGTGTGTGTTTGTGTGTGTGTGTGTGTGTGTGAGTGTGAGTGTGTGTGTGTGTCTGAGGTCAATAAACATTGGTGCCTGTCTGGATCTACTACACAGGCCACGCCTGCACCACGAGCGCACACCCCAACAGAGTGTCTCGTTCACAAGAAGCATATGAAAAAGAGAGAGAATGTGTGTGAGCTGTAGCTGAAGTTTAGCAGCAGATGACTGAGGGGGAGAAGGTTTAGATATGGTGGGTTGTAATGAAATTAACTGGTGGGCTGCTACCATTGTTATGCTCCCCTCTCTACCCCCCACCTCAGCTAGAGTCTTTCGGGTCTCTCTTTCTCGCTGGACCCCACAAGACCCTCTCATGTATCGACTGTGTTTTGTTTCTTTTCATTTTTCGGTCATTATTACAGTGTGTTGCTCTGTGCTCTAGTGAATGTGTTTCCCCCTTTAGCACCTTGAAGGGTCTTGCTTAAGGACCAGATGATGATGATAGATCATTGCCTAGTATCTTTTCAGGTGTAAGGCTTTACTCGTCACATGTACTTGCAATATGAAATTCTTCCTTTGCGTATCTCAGCTAAGTCAGAAAGCTGGTGTCCAGAGTGCAGAGTCAGCCATGATACAGTGCCCCTGGAGCAGAAGGGGGTAAGGGCCTTGCTTGAGGGGCCCAACAGTGGCAGCTTGGCAATGCTGGGGCTTGAACTCCTGACCTTCTGCTCTGTAACCCAGTGCCTTGATCATCGATCCTTAATTGTTACAGATTATTAAATCATTTTATTATCATCTGTATAAATGATGTATTATTTATATATTATAAATTGCTTGTAAGTGACGTGTCTGCAAATGTCTGCATATCATTAGCAACCTTTCATCATGTCCACACCCCTTGCAACTATGTTCTGAATTTTTGTTGCATACAAAAAAAGAGCAGTTAATATCATGAATAATGTTACTTATATAATACTGTCATTCAGTAAGCTGCTCAGTGTCGTGGTGGATTCGGAGCATCTACAAGAAACCCTTGGCACGAGGCATATATCCAACACACTCACACGTTTACACAACTCGTTCACACCTGCGGTCTATTGAACTGAGACTAAAAGCCATTAGAGCAGATTAATAGGGGCTTCTTTAAGCATGTTCCTGAGAGGTTGGAGGAAACCAGAGAACCTAAAGGGGAAACCCTCTTTACACAGGGATATTTCACACTGACAGTAACAGAAGCTCAGACTGAAATCGCAGAACCGAGAACCCTGGAGCTGTGAGGCTGGAAAAAAACACATGCTGTAACCCTGTGCTGCACTAAAAGCTCTCAAACAAAAATTGGATAGTAAAAGTTTTAAGAAAGTTGGAATCCTGGATTCGAATGGATCTCAGTGGAGTTTCTTTTACTGTAGTCCACATCAAGAAAGCACAAGAAGGATGCATGGGATCACACATTTTACACACGCTCTTTTGACAAGGATAATTAAATAGCATTTTAAAAGAATTGTTTTTTAGGGAAAAGGCAAAATCGAGCCAAGCACACAGCAGTGACCTATACCCTCAGTCTACAGTTTTCAGATTAGTTCGTCTTTGTTGTGGCGGTCTTCATAACGTGGGCACGCCAGAACTTCCTGCTGTTAAAAAAAAAAGGCGGCCTTTTCCATTTTTATACCCTTTTAACTTTCAAGCACACAGACCTTGAGCATTCATTTCTCATTTGAAATGTCAAACGTCTTGTACATTAAAGGCCAAGGCCTTTTCAATGTTAGTGGAGAGGGAACGTGGTTATCTGCTGCTGCCATGCCATGTTCATAGCATGACATTTTATGGGCAGTGAATACACACCCTGGTCTTTTGAAAAGCTACTGACCACAGCTGTTTGACCCAAAATGCTCAGAGGGCCAAATTCAGACAAACACACAATTCACCATCTCACATAAATAATATATTTAAAGTAGTATCCAATATTCATTATTAAATGGTTGCTACACTGGTATAACAGCTTGGATGTACACCCTGCACTATGCATTATGCTAGTCTGGCCTACTTCTATCTCATATGCACACTCACTCATTCTGGAATGTGTATCTGCACCTCATGTGATCATGTGGCAGCAGCACAACGTCATACAGGTCAAGAGCTTCAGTTTTCATAGCAAACATCAGAATAAAGAAAATGTGATCTGTGACATGGATGGTGGTGCATTGCGGATTCATTAGAGAATTTGGGGTCAGTTTATTCAGAGTGGCAGCTCTACAGGCCCGAAAACAACCTTGGTGATGAGAAAGGTCAGAGCAAAAAGACCAGACAGATTTGGGTGAACAGAAAGGATACGGTAATACCAGTGGTATGCAGATTAAACACTAATCAACCCTAATAAAGTGGTCAGTGTATGTAGCTTTTGAGTAGGTCATGCTGTAGGTGTTTTGTTTTTGTTGTCACTTTTATACACTTTGTGTATAACTGGATTGGAATAATGTGTCTATGTGTTGAAAGAGGGAATTTATTGGACCTGTCAGCCTCCTTCTTGCTTAATCCCAGAACTAGACTTGATTCATTGTTTTTTTTTTTCTTCACTGCTTGAATACAGAATCATGTTCTTCTTTTGAGAATGAAGAGGTGCTTTGAAACAAACAAAAAAAAAATCCTTCATGATGTAGTTTTCAGCCTACTCTGACTCCAGTGTGTGCAGGGTTGTTGTTCCTGCAGCGTCTTACAGTGTGTGTTCCTTAAACATGCATGTTAAACTCTAGCACACATATCTGGTCTCAGCTGTCTGATTGTGCACCAGCTGCGAGTGAGTTTATAGAGGTGTATGCGTTTGAAGCGCAGAGTTGTGCAGTGCTGCTTCCCCTCACAGTTGCATTTCCTTTTGCACTGCTACCGGATGTGGGCTCTCCCTCTTCTGCTTTTTTTTTTTTTTTTTTTGCTACATAGTCATAGTCTCTTCTAACTCGTTTTTAATTTCTTCTCTCTTAAAGTATAACAGATGGTTTGCAGAATATGTTCCAGTTTCAGAGTTAAATCTGGCTGTAAAATCTGAATAATGCTGATCGAGTAGTCCGTGACATACGGCATCATCGAGTATCTATTTATTAATTTTTTTTTTTTTAGAAATCATACACATTCTTCAACTCCGGGAGTTCAGTTCCATTTCTTTTGGAATCGTTATTACTAGTTAGTACTAGTAATATACTTCCCTTTATTCTCTGTAGTAATGTAATCCAAGTACCTACATTACTGTTCATTCTGTTCTGTTTGTACCTTTTTAAAAGAAAAAAAAAAAACCCCATCATGTCATAATATATCATGTATAATTATTGGTCTTTTGTGCAGGAGAGATATGACAAGTTTGCTCCACACTCGATCTTGCTGGGTTTTTCACAGTCATTATTTCCACATGCTGTGTGTTCCTTATTCTGAGCAGTCAGTCATGTGTGCAAGCCAATACATGTAGGTCTGCCTGGTTTAAAAAGCACTCTAGCATCAGCTCAATTGTATTATAGTACATCAGGGTAAGTGTCTTACCACTTTCACCAACATGAAGCATAGTGACCGTGCATACCAAATGAAAGCAGGTACAAAGTGAATCGTTTTCCCCCCTTTCTTTCTCCGGTTAATAAATAGCCCAGACATGTGATCAGCATGTTCAGGGTTCCCTAATGGTTCCTGAAGGACATAAGTATAGTAAAATATTATGTAATGGTCCCAATCAAGTCTCTTAACTACATGTTAAGTGGTCGACTATTGGATAAAAAAAAAATCCAAATGCCAGGTGGTACTTCCTCTCCAAAAAGTGAAGAATTTTCAGTTCCTTCAGAAGCTGATACTCTACCGGTACTGGAAGCTCAGTTATTTATTTACTACTGCAGGTTGTTTCCATGGTGATACAGGGGTAAACCCGGAGTTCGTTTTTCACAGATTCTTTCGATATTTATCACACAGTTATAGGATAGGATGTCTTCGGATGCGGTGTGCGTTTGAATTTTCCATTCACTCGATCGAGAAGATCAATTTGTACCGCTATTAGAGCTCTGACCTCACCCCTGTTGAACACCTTTGAGATAAATGTGAACGTTGACTGTACCTCAGGTGTGCTCACCCCACATCAGTACCTGACATTACTAATGCCCTTTTGGCTGGGTCTCCTCTCTAAAATTTAGTGAAACATCTTTGCAGAAGAGTAGATGTTATTATAACAGGAAATGGGAACTAAATGTGGAATGGGACGTTCAACAAGCAAAAACAAATCTTATAGTCGTGTCCACA
Organism: Silurus aristotelis; assembly: GCF_946808225.1. Lineage (NCBI taxonomy): Eukaryota > Metazoa > Chordata > Actinopteri > Siluriformes > Siluridae > Silurus > Silurus aristotelis. The sequence goes on from NC_139578.1 coordinate 20,200,024, forward strand.
AACTTTTATCTATACAGTGTACTAATGCAGGATTGTTGCACCATGCAGTATAATTATTTACCGTACATTGGTATGAGAGATCCATCAGATGTATAATTGTAAAGAGGCTCATGCTTAGGCAGGAGATAATGGCCCCGTGCTGTGCGTTACTGGAAATTAGGGTGGGTCAATTCATTTATTGATCACTGGCCTTAATGTTTCTGGGATTCTAATGGATGCATATTGTTGGGTAGTGAGGTACTTAAAAAAAAAAAAAATTTGTATGTTCCTTTTCCATTTGTTTGATTTACAAGACACATGGTGATATAAGGGGTGCGAGCGATTTATAAGAAAAGTCGTTATCTCTTTTTATTAAAACGCCCATTGTGTAGATCATGTGTGTCAACAACCTAAAGTTACCTCTGTACCTTTCTAACATATTACTCCTGGAAATATCGCAGTGTGAACACGTTTGCAAGTCCCTGATTTAAGTCTGACTATAGCATCATATCTGCAGTTTGTGATTTGGCAGAACTACTTCCCATTCTCGAGGAGTTAACACTAGCTAGCTTCTGCCTTGCTATTCTGTCTGCTAATTGTATAGCGAATAATAGTAGGATTAACATTCTCTTTTGAGCATTTTTTTTTTTTGAGCATTTTTCATTTATACTTCAGTTAGAGTTCATTTTTGTACCGCTGGTACAGATGGAGGGGTGTGGTCGCATCCACTCAGTTGTGAGCTGACCATCTAATCAGAATAGACCTCATTTACATGTAGGAGTCTTAAAGACACTATAAAAGGGTCAGGCTGATTAATTCTGAGGGATAAATTCAGAATTTTTTTAACTATTAAGTAGGAAAACAAGGTACCATTGTAATATACAGTGTGTAGTGAACGATTCTCACGGCTCGCCTCTGTCCTAATTGTGTTTGTGTAGCGTTCCTTAAATCCAGCAACACCTTTAGAGTCTTTTAGAGTAACAGCAGCGTTAGCAGCATTAGAGGGTGAATATTCCTGTTTCCTGATGGCTGTGAATAATAAATGCTGGCCTGCTCTCTTATGTAACCAAAAGCCCTTTCTTCTCTCGCTGCCTAGACTCTGGTGTGCCCAGATGGTGCACTTAGCACCTCCCATTAGACATAAGAGAAGCTACAGGGCATGCTGGATAGGGGTGGGTGTGTGTGGGGATGTGTGCATGATGTGTGTGTGGATTGATATAGGGCCACACCAGACCTTTGGCATAAATGATCTCTGACAGTGTTACAGCAGTGAAAGTTGCTCGGTTACCGTGTTTTCTTTTTTTTTCTTTTCCCCCACAGTGCCAGTGCTGCATTGTTTTGGTATTAAACACTACAACCGGTTTCCAAGTTTCATATCAGCACTTAATTAAAACATGGTGAGCACTGGATCCTGTTTTTATGACTGGAATGTTGAGCTGTGATGTGGCTTTCATGCTCATGAAACTTGTTCCTGAAACCCATCTGTTTCTCATTAATGGCAGGTAAAATTATTCAGCCCAAAATAGCAACTTTTCTACCTTTATCACTGAAGGGAAACTTTTTTTCTAGATACCCATGAAATAATCAGGCAGGCTGTAGATTACGGTGGAGGGGGACAGGATCTGTTTCGTTGCAGTTCATTGTTTTGATGCTGGTGATTCGGTCGTCATGGTTACAGGACGCGTCATCCAACCACATGCGCACTCGCATGCGATTAAATCTGCGTAGCCTCTTTTCTTTTTTTTTTTTTATATGGAAGTGACCTGAATGAGAGTCATACTGAGAGATGGAGGTATTTTTTAGCTCTGAATGATGATTTTACTCCATTTTTTTAAAACATTTTTGGACAAATATATCAAACGAACGCTAAATTGAAAATGCTGCTTTACAATATATTATTATGTACCGACTGAATTTTTTTGCACAAATCAGACAATAATCTGTTAAAGGAAGAGAAAATTCATCTTTATGAATGAATAACACGTAATACTTTGTGACTATTTGTAGTAACCTTTGATGATATGAAACTTCTATTCAGGTTATTTCCATTATTACGTACATTACAGCAGCCTCTTTTTTTAGTTTCTGTTATTAGCTTCAATTGTTTTTCTCTCTCTTGAAGCTAATAAAAAAAAAAAAAAACCCACAGTATGTCATGTTCATAAGATACTGTCATAAAGTCTTTCCTGTGATAAAAACAACAGAACAGAATGTTACAGCTCTGACACCGGAGACTCCTTCCATAAATATTCAATTAAATTCTTACAAAAAGCTTCAGCATTTCAGCGATCAAACTTTTAGCCCAGGATTATATACATGTCTCTGTGAATTAGTTGTTACTATAGAAATTGCTTTATTAGAATAAGCACATTAATATAAACCTACAATTTCATCAGATTTACAGTCGACACTACTGTCGCAGCAGCACTTTCCGACCAATCAGATCAGAGAATTAGACTACACATTGATGTACAGTACACTGAGGCTCACGAGAGACGACTCGCTCTGGATGAACCTGTTCTTTCTTTGCTTCTGTGTTTGCAGTAATGCTTTCAGTTGACTCCAGTTCTCTTGCCAGGCTTGGCTCAAGCAAAAGCACAATGAGTCCTAGAACTGGTTTGTTGATCCTGGGCCAAAGTTTAGCAGGCGAGTTTAGACCAATCACACCAGTTATGCCATGGCTCGTGTCGTACTAATCCATTAGCTATGATTTACAAGCCTTTGAGTGTACGTGCAGGTGTTGTACATGTAGTGTTCATGCTCTGCTCTCTAACTCGGTTTTTGCATGCCATCTGGAAGACTTTGCATAGGCAGAGACCGGATGTGATGGGATGCATAATCGGGAACTCGTCAGGAAAAAAAAGACGTGTTTTAATTGAGTATCTGATATGAAAGGGGGACCTCTTAAACATTTACATGATCTCTTTGACATTTAAGACAAGGGATACACTGTAGTCTGAGTGCTGGAGTACTGTATATATACACACACACACACACACGCGCACAAAAGCACACTTATTGTAGGGCCTCTGTTCATTGAGTGTCTGGGGGTTGTGCAGGATGCTGCCTTATGGTGCTTGCTGCAGGACTTCTCAGCTGGCACGCAACGTCATGAAGCGCACACATTTCTGCAGGACAGGCTGGTGCTGCTAACAGCAGCGTTTCAGACACATGGCACTGGACACTCCCAGACATGAATTAGGGCTCCTGGGAAATTTATTTTGGTGATCCATAGAAAGACAAAAACCCACAGATGTGACTAGGCTTCTCTTAAGTGAATGTGAACGTAAGGCCTGTTATGAATGTGTATAGATGTTTGCAAACGGTCGCATTGTTGTCATCTAACCAGTTCGTATTGTGAGAAACGTCTTTTTTCTTCTCTCTTTCAAATGTATTTATAAAGAAGACACCGCACTATACAACCAAATAGCCTCCTAGATCATGGGGAAGTGCTAACTCTGTGGACAAGATGGTGGATATGATGGATAGAAGTTGTGAGTTCATATCCCAACTTGGCTTTTAACCAAGGCCCTTAACATAAATGTGATAATTGTGCAATAAGTTGCTTAGTTTAATGGTGTCATGCCAAAAATGAACTTTATTTGCAGAAGTCAATAAATACCATTATACCGCAACACTATTAGATACTCCATTTTGATTGGTCAGGAGGTGTTATTGATATTTTCTATATGACTCAGCACCACCCAGTCACTGGGACATCACTTGTATAGCAGATGCTCCATGTTAATGGGTTAAAATGTTATTGTGGGGACAAATTATATGACATATTTTAAAAGGAGTCTCCAGTGTCTGTTTTTTTAACAAGTCTTCCTATTCGGCAAAGTCTTCAGGACAGATATAAAACTTTCACTAAATTGTTTGCGGGTGTTCGAAAACCTTAAACGTAACTATAAATGGGAAAAAATGTATAACTCTCTTCTTTATTCAATAGAAAAAGTTTACATTGCCAGCATTTTTTGTAGGAAGAATAAAACACTTCTGGACGTCCTGTTATTGTAAAATAACCATTGAGAAGCATCACGCAACCGCGTCGCTTCACTGTGTGTTATTTCTTACTTAATTTACAGCAGTTTAAAAGTAAGTGATGATGAAGCCATGCCACGGTTTGCTTTATTGTCGTTTTCCCTATTTTAAAGGCATGTGTGAGTTTACTTGACCTTTTAACCCTATTGGAGAAAACGATGAACTGAAGCAGGACTGAGCAGAATGCTGAGGATGCTTTTGTATAAACATTACTGTAAGTCCTGCCTGCTTCTCAGAAGAGTTAAGCATCTTTTTCATTAGGACTTCAGGGCCTCAGTGATGTACTAGCAGTCCAGTCGAGTCATGCTGACCCACATTTTTGTTCTTTCACTCCTTTTGTCTTTCTCCTTTTCTTCTTTCCTCTCTCATTTCGGAGCCCTTTTTCATGCCGTCTCTCTGGCATTGTCTCGGTCCTGTTACTCATTGACTCCCGTCGTCTCCCTGCCCCTCCCCTCACTCTTTAAACCAGTGACTGTGCATGACGCATCACAGCGGTGAATCTGGCCTGCACACACAAACACATACACACAGTGTCAGATTGCATGATTGCATCTCTCTGGATGCAGGTGGGAGAATAAATGTAGTGCATTAAACTTTGGCTTTAAATTTAAACACACAGACACACATACACACACACCAGACTGACTGACTAAGGCAAGGAGGGTGGAATCAGAGCTGTGTGTGTGTGTGTGTGTGTGTGTGTGTGTGTGTGTGTGTGTGTGTGTGTGTGTGTGTGTGTGTGTGTGTGTGTGTGTGTGTGTGTGTGTGTGTGTGTGTGTGTGTGTGTGTGTGTGTGTGTGTGTGATGATTGGGTTTGGTCATATGCGATTAGTATCCAAGCACAGGCACTCCCAGGTGTGTGTCAGTGCCTATTTATGGGCATGTGGGAGTTGTTTATCCTACTTGTTAATCAGCTCTAACTAATCTTACAGAGAAGTGTGTGCGTGCATATATATATATATATATATATATTACACAGTACAGACCAAAAGTTTGGACACACCTTCTCATTCAAAGAGTTTTCTTTATTTTCATGACTATGAAAATTGTAGATTCACACAAAACTATGGCATCAAAACTATGAATTAACACATGTGGAATTATATATGCTTCCCGTGGGCTCACCATCTGCAGGAGGGACCGTAAGGGACGGCGCTGTGAGGATTGGGCATCAGTCGAAGGCGGGGGCCTGCTTAGACTGCTGCCCCCGCGACCCGAATTACGGATAAGCGGGAGAAAATGAATGAATGAATGAATGAATTATATATGGAATTATATACATAACAAAAAAGTGTGAAACAACTAAAAAATTTCATATTCTAGGTTCTTTAAAGTAGCCACCTTTTGCTTAGATTACTGCTTTGCACACTCTTGGCATTCTCTTGATGCCTACTTTGAAGAACCTACAATATGACATATTTTCAGTTCACTTTTTTGTTATGTATATAATTCCACATGTGTTAATTCATAGTTTCGATGCCTTCAGTGTGAATCTACAATTTTCATAGTCATGAAAATAAAGAAAACTCTTTGAATGAGAAGGTGTGTCCAAACTTTTGGTGTGTACTGTGTGTATTTTATATATATATATATGTATGTATGTGTGTGTATGAGTTTGTGGGTGCGTGTGTGTGCGCGTGCGCGTGTGCGTGTGCGTGTGTGTGTGTGTGTGTGTGTGTGTGACAGGTGGTCCACTGCCCACTCTCTTTGTGTTTCTCTCTTTTCTCTTGCATTTTCTCACATTAACAAAACCTTTCTCTCTTTTAATCTCTTTTTCCCCTCTTTCTCTCTCCTCTCTCCGTATCATGTGTATGAAGTATTGCATTTTGTTAGTTACTTCTCTCCAGTGTAATCTAAGACAGCCTTGCATCTGCTGTGTGTATGTCTCAACTAACGCACACCCAAATCTACACACACACACACACACACACACACACACAAACACACACACACACACACACACACTGAAAAAACTCCCAGGCTTGAGACGATGTTAAAATAGAAGTGGCGTAGTGGTGTATGGGAGCTTTACCAAAATTAGCATTCTTCAGTCAGATTTCAGGAGAAGCTTTGCAGCACGGTGACTTCATGTGTGAGGTTTTCACACCCTTCTCCACTGAACAGGCTGACGTCCATTTACATTCAAAATAAGAGCAAAAGAATAGAATGTGGTCATGTAGGATGTTTTACATGTCTCATTTACATCTTTTCCCGTTCAGTTTACTTCTTAATTTTGGCACTTTCTGTTAGGCTACTTATAAAAAAAAGTATTGGGTTGGGACAGAAAATAATATAATAAATAAACCCTTTCTGAACCCACCCACTTTTTCAGTATTCTTTTTCAGTATTCATTACTGTCCGATGTGTTCATACTTGAGTAATTCAAGCTCAATGGTTTTTAGATTAGATTAAATTAGATTTAAAAACGATTATAGAAGATCTGCCGTAGCTACTTTTAACATTTCACTTGTTTTTTAGAAGTTTATTTACACAGATGTTTCAATGATGTAATCTAGGCATGTTCAGTTCTGTGAACAGCGAGTGTCCTGCTCAGGGTGGATTGAGCCCTGATTGGTTGCTGGAGTAACAAGTCTTGTAGGAGACTCAATATTTAAACAGTCATTTAACATTAAAATGTGACAGTTCTGAGACTGCGAGAGAAAGACTCCTTTATTTGAGATGTAAATTTACTGGATTATCTACAGTACCGATTCCTCGACCACCTGCTCCCCGTCCCGACCTTCAGCGTTAATCTGATACTGAGGCTCTTGTCTTTTTAAAGCGAGACTCTGGTTCACACTAAGCAATATAACCAAGAGTAACAGAGACAAAAGATGCAGATGTGCTTTATTTGCCAAACAAATGGAGCACGTTTTGGACCGGGAATAGACGAGGAAGTTGTAGCAGATAACATATAGCGCCAGTTTGACTGCCAATAATTAGAGTGTTTCTCTGATGTGCTACTTCATGAAAATAAACTAAACAAAACAAAACGCAACAACAACTAACATTTGAGTGTGTGTGTGTGTGTGTGCAAGTTACCAAACTGATGTCATGTTCCAGTGAACACAATCTGTCAGTGTTTTCAAGCTCAAAACTGTTCATATTTACATTTTACCCACTTTATAGTATGTTCTATGTACTAATCTTTTCAGTCTTCAGTAACTACTAAGCCATGGCTGTTTTTGGGTGCACTGGTAACAGCTGATATAGACTGAATAAGTGAAAATATAACTTTGATTTTGGAGTTAATCACTTCGTTCTCCAATCTCTCTTGTGATTGCTGGATTTTTGCTCTCATACCTTCTCTGTGAGCCAGGCACATCGGTGCTTTTCTCTTTTTCTCCCTTGTTTGGCCGTTATGGGTATAAGCAAAAAGAGGCTGATGGGAAACGAGTGTTACTGCTGGGAATTCAATCTCTTGTGGGATAGGGAGTGTGTGTGTGAGTGTGTGTGTGTGTGAGTGTGTGTGTGTGTGTGTGGAGAGGGAAACACTTCCTTGCCAAATGCAATGGCTGAACAAAGCCCATGGAGCATGGGGTGAGAATCTGACGAGAGCAAGGATGCATGCGCGCGCACACACACACACACACACACACACACACACACACACACACACTTCATTGTTCTGTTGTCTCTATCCATTTTTTTTAAAAGTGTCTGTCATTGTAGAATAAAGACACATAGCCAAGATAGTGATAGTGAGCTGTTACTCTGCTTTGCATCTCTCTCTCTCTCTCTCTCTCTCTCTCTCTCTCTCTCTCTCTCTCTCTCTCTCTCTCTCTCTCTCTCTCTCTCTCTTCTCTCTCTCTCTCTCTCTCTCTCACATTCTCACACACACACACACACACACACACACACACACACACACACACACACACACACGCGCGCGTTCTTGGGCGGTCTCAGCGACAACAGCAAAGAAGTTTCAATAGATCGGTTTTTAGTAAAAGTTTAAAAGAAAAGAGATTCGAGTGAGTCAGAAACTGAAAGTGATTAAAAAAAACTTAAGTGAAGATAGTGAAAGGCTTCCCGACATCATAATGGAAGGGGATTTCCCTCCTTCCCAGCAGTAACCCGTATCCTCCACTCCGCCTCGTCTCCCTCACACCAGCACCGACTCTGCATATATAAAATGCATTTAATATATATGTAAAAAGTGTGTGTGTGTCTGTGTGTGTCTGTGTGTGTCTGTGTGTGTCTGTGTGTGTCTGTGTGTGTCTGTGTGTGTCTGTGTGTGTCTGTGTGTGTGTGTGAGCGCGCGCGCGCAAGCACAAAACACAGTGTCCTGGTTTTGCTCGGGTTCTGTAATTAACATCCTCTTTTCTCTATAAATATATTATAAAATGTGTCCAGAGCCACAGATAGGGAAAAAAAAAGTGTGTGTGTGTGGGAGTGAGACTTTGGGAATCTGGGACTGGAGACACAGTAGGCCGTGTGAATGAGTGTCTTAAAGGAAATGGAGTGTCAGAAACAAGGAGAGGCCAAATGGCTTCTTTGTTTTATTGAAAATAAAATATGGAAAAGGCGGCTACAGTGGTGTACTTTGTATTCTTCATCATCATCATCATCATCATCATTATTATTATTATTAAGACAGTTGGACCAATTTGTCAGATATTCAGACTTTGCTTTGTAAAAATATGAAATGATAGTAGAAGAAGAACATTGAATTAGTCTTTAAATTAACACACAGAGTATAATATGTTAAGCTAAATGTGTTCCTTGGATAGTTTTCTTGGATTCCACTCATGGTGGTGGTGTACTCAGTGTCCCCACAACAAGAATTAAAACTCAAAAATGTCCCTTTGACCATATTTTGGTTTGGAAATGCATTGCATGACTACAGTGTCTTCTGAGTGCTTAAATGTGGAACATGACTCATGATCGACGTACAGCAGACTGTGCACTGCTGTAGAAATGACCGACATTTGGAGCTGCTAGATCTGAATGCAGCACAGTCTGGCGACTTCTGGCCAGCATTTAAACCCTCATCTCAAACAGGAGAGTAGCATTCAGTCCGGTTCTTCTTGCAGGTGTAAAAAGTGACCAGTATAGCAAACGAGAGATGGCAATCTTTGAATTTGTTCCTGAAGTTGTTCTGTGTGTGTTTGCCTTATGGAAGTAGCTGTTGGAATGTCAGTGTTTTGACTGTAGGTTGTTTGTCCCAGTGCTTAAAGCCGTCCGATATGTTACATTTGTCTCATTTATAGCTTTTTACATGTAATTATTTATTGTAATTGATCCTGCAGCAGCAAACATTTTAACCGTGTCTTAGTGTACATGCTAATGCGTGATCCGTTTACCGGTTTTGTTAATCGTCTTTGTGTTTGTGTTTCTCAGACTTGTCCAAGAATCGGCTGTGTGAGGTGCCAGAGGAGTTGTGCCAGTTCATCTCTTTGGAGACACTCAGCATCTATCACAACTGTGTGCGCTCAGTTCCCTCTGCCCTCTGCCACCTACAGGCTCTCACCTACCTCAACCTCAGGTACACACACGCACAACCACGCACAAACTGCTGAAACCAATCTGCAAGGTCTTACTCATATGAAATTCCCTGTTTACACAATTGCATAATTTGTCCATAAAGTACACATAAGGGAATTATTTTTAATTGCACAGATAGGTCAGGTTCCGTTTTGAGTCCGTTTCCTCTCAAAGGTTCTTCCCCATATCACCTCATTAAGTTTATGCTTGCCACCACTGCCTCAGGCACCTGTGAGCTCGAGTATGCAGAAGAAAGCAGTGCTTTCCTCTGATTGTGTTACACTGCCCTGTGACACCGCATGAGCAGCAGTTTAAAACGATCCAACTGAGTTAATGTATTGCAGAGGAAGAACATTAAGGTCTACAAAGTGGCAAATGAATGTAGTATGGGTGTAATAAAGTGATCCAGGATATACTAAGTAATGAACATTTAAATAGTAAAATTTGGAGCGGTGACATCACAATTTCAGGAAGCTTCACACCACATCTTTGTGCTCAGGATTTACCGCTTTTGGAAAAGCTACTGGAGAGTCCCTACTGAACGACACCATATCAATCATTAAGTGTTTATTTTTAGTAGCGTGTACACCATATAAGTCTGGGCATGAGAATTGATAACGTGTTAGAGCAAGCAAGGTTTTAAATGTGATCAGCTTTAGAGACGAAAAAAAGTACCAAAGTTCTTAACATTTTTATCGTACGTGAATGTAAAATGTCTTGTATTTTGAAAGTATTGGTTTTATTGATTTATTTTATGCCAAAATGTGGCATAAGAGAATTTCTCATTTTTAAACAAACAGGCTTGCTCTCTGATTATAACTTTAAAGTTCGTCATTATAGAAATAACAGTATATACAGTGAGGAAAATAAGTATTTGAACACCCTACTATTTTGCAAGTTCTCCCACTTAGAAATCATGGAGGGGTCTAAAATTGTCATCGTAGGTGCATGTCCACTGTGAGAGACATAATCTAAAAAAAAATCCAGAAATCACAATATATGATTTTTTAACTATTTATTTGTATGATACAGCTGCGAATAAGTATTTGAACACCTGAGAAAGTCAATGTTAATATTTGGTACAGTAGCCTTTGTTTGCAATTACAGAGGTCAAACATTTCCTGTAGTTTTTTACCAGGTTTACAAACACTGCAGGAGGGATTTTGGCCCACTCCTCCACACAGATATTCTCTAGATCAGTCAGGTTTCTGGCCTGACACTGGGAAACACGGACTTTAAGCTCCCTCCAAAGATTCTCTATTGGGTTTAGGTCTGGAGACTGGCTAGGCCACGCCAGAACCTTGATATGCTTCTTACAGAGCCACTCCTTGGTTATCCTGGCTGTGTGCTTCAGGTCATTGTCATGTTGGAAGACCCAGCCTCGACCCATCTTCAATGCTCTAACTGAGGAAAGGAGGTTGTTCCCCAAAATCTCGCAATACATGGCCCCTGTCCTTCTTTCCATAATACAGTGCATTCGCCCTGTCCCATGTGCAGAAATACACCCCCAAAGCATAATGCTACCACCCCCATGCTTCACAGTAGGGATGGTGTTCTTGGGATGGTACTCATCATTTTTCTTCCTTCAAACATGTTTAGTGGAATTATGACCCGAAAGTTCTATTTTGGTCTCATCTGACCACATGACTTTCTCCCATGACTCCTCTGGATCATCCAAATGGTCATTGGCAAACTTAAGACGTGCCTGTACATGTGCTGGTTTAAGCAGGGGAACCTTCCGTGCCATGCATGATTTCAAACCATGACGTCTTAGTGTATTACCAACAGTAACCTTGGAAACGGTGGTCCCAGCTCTTTTCAGGCCGTTGACCAGCTCCTCCTGTGTAGTTCTGGGCTGATTTCTCATCTTCCTTAGGATCATTGAGACCCCACGAGGTGAGATCTTGCATGAAGCCCCAGTCCGAGGGAGATTGACAGTCATGTTTAGCTTCTTCCATTTTTTAATGATTGCTTCAACAGTGGACCTTTTTTCACCAAGCTGCTTGGCAATTTCCCCGTAGCCCTTTCCAGCCTTGTGGAGGTGTACAATTTTGTCTCTAGTGTCTTTGGACAGCTCTTTGGTCTTGGCCATGTTAGTAGTTGGATTCTTACTGATTGTATGGGGTGGACAGGTGTCTTTATGCAGCTAACGACCTCAAACAGGTGCATCTAATTTAGGATAATAAATGTAGTGGAGGTGGACATTTTAAAGGCAGACTAACAGGTCTTTGAGGGTCAGAATTCTAGCTGATAGACAGGTGTTCAAATACTTATTTGCAGCTGTATCATACAAATAAATAGTTTAAAAATCATATATTGTGATTTCTGGATTTTTTTTTTAGATTATGTCTCTCACAGTGGACATGCACCTACGATGAAAATTTCAGACTCCTCCATGATTTCTAAGTGGGAGAACTTGCAAAATAGCAGGGTGTTCAAATACTTATTTTCCTCACTGTATGTCTGGTTAGCTTCATTTATTACTTATGTAATATATCCATTTGAGTAGTTTTTAGTGAATGTAATTCTCACCAATCATGCATATTAGTTGGTAGAATATGCACGTAGAGTTTGAACAGCGCTAACGATGACGAGCGTAAACAGTTGCTGAAAATACAACAAACCTAATTGTTTATTTATTGTTATTACAGTCGGAATCAACTGTCCAGTTTGCCCACGTCAGTATGTGAGCTCCCTCTGTTGCGGGTGCTCAACATCAGCAACAACAAACTACCAGTCCTCCCTGTTTCCATACACAGACTCGTACAACTCCGGCAACTGGTAAGTAAAACATCTCACCACCTTCAGCTTTCTCATTCTTCTTTCTGCTTTGGTACCAGCAACTAATAGTAATCAGGCGTGAGGCTAGCTGCAGTGCATTATGTAGATTGGGGAATTGATAACATTCTTATAATTAAGTTGGTTTTTTTAACTAACACAGATTATTTTAATATCAATTGTTTGAAACCTCTCATTGGTGGACCTTTTATCTGAAGGTTTGGTCTAATATAATAAGCTGCTAGCTAGTGGAAAAATGTATTCACTTTGCAAGCTCAGTAAGGTCTGTGGTTGAAGTAGCTGGTTAGTGGGCTTTTTTTTTTCCCTCCTCCCACAATGAATTACTGTGGATTCCTACTTTGTGCAGCTCAGTATCATGTCTTAGAGTAGATTTATGCCCTTATTGCTAGAAACAATTTGCGCAGCATGTTTCTTAGCACATGTTGTACTTAATGATGTAATAATCATGGTTCCATTTGCCGTTCTATTGTTTGTTTAATTTTTATAAATAAATATATATATTTTTTTATATACATTGGAGAAATGATGTATCTCTATGGCTCTAGGCTTTCTAAATATGTCCTGTATGTACAGTATATGTGTTGCTGTGAGGACGTACAGACAGTGTCTCTGATTTTCTTTGCAGGATGTGAGCTGTAATGAGCTGCAGTGTTTGCCGGTGGAACTGGGTCAGCTGGAGGGTTTACGGGATCTGAACTTGAGAAGAAATCAGCTCACGACCCTGCCAGAGGGTTAGTTCTTCTCTCTTTCTCTCTCAAACACACATGCACACACTATCCCGTCTCTATCCAAAAAAAGTTATATAACATTTCTAAAAATGTCTTTGTTTACGCCTGTGCCTCAGAGATAAAATTGCTTGGAAATGTAGTGATTAGTATAAAATCCAACCTTTAATTGAAGTTGGAATCAAACACTTAATATTTTGTATGATGTATTCATTTGCACTCCGCTACACAGAATTGGCTGAGCTGCCACTAGTCCGTCTGGATGTCTCCTGCAACAGAATTTCCCACGTTCCCGTGTGCTATCGGCACTTGCGGCATCTGCAGCACATCTCGCTGGACAACAACCCACTGCAGATGCCCCCAGCGCAGATCTGCTCCAAAGGGAAGTTCCACATTTTCAAGTACCTTAACATGGAAGCATGCAAGAGAAGCCAGGACCAACTGGAGAGAGCTCTGCGGCCCAGTGGCTTCAGCAGCTGGTGAGGCCAAGATGAAGGGAGGAGTGTGTGTGTGTGTGTGTGTGTGTGTGTGTGTGTGTGTGTGTGTGTGTGTGTGTGTGTGTGTGTGTGTGTGTGTGTGTGTGTGTGTGTGTGTGTGTGTGTGTGTGTGTGTGTGTGTGTGTGTGGTGGGGGGGAATTATTGATGGTTTATGATTATTATTGATGGTGGCAATTTTTTTTGCTCTAATTTTAATGCTCGAAAAATGGTTTGCATTGTTTTGTGATCATTGAGAGTACCGGGTACTGAAATGTTATTAGCATATTTTAATAGAATTGTGCATTTCTCACAAATTGAATTACTAGAGTGAAATTAGTGTCAATCAAATTAAACATTTTAGTGCTCTGGGGGGTTTATTCGATAATGAAATGGGTGAGTGAACTCACTCTCTCTCTCTCTTTCTCTTTCTCTCTCTCTCTCTCTCTCTCTCTCTCTCTCTCTCTCTCTCTCTCTCTCTCTCTCTCTTGTTCTCTTATTCCTTTCTCTCTTTCTGTTTTTCTTTCTTCTTTTTTTTTGTCTAATGCAGTCTTTCAGATCAGGAGCTGTTCCCTGGTCAGTATGGTGGTCTGGACTCTGGCTTCAACAGTGTGGACAGTGGAAGCAAGAGATGGTCTGGAAATGAGGTAAAAAGAAGGAAATGAAACCAATTCACCGAATTTCATCTGCGTGCAAATCTGTTCTTCGTCTCTCTGAACATCCTGCCTGTTTCTTTCCAGTCCGCTGACGATTTTTCAGAGAGATCTTTGCGATTGACGGATATCTCCCGCGAGCAGCACAAGGAAGAAGACGAGAGGAACGAGTTGCTGGATACGCCCAAAGGTACTAATCATCTCACACATTGAAGAAAGGGTAAAAGCTCTCAGTGCACACACATTTAAACTACTCCTCTTTCTTGGTGCATCTTTCTTTTCTTCTTTTCCTTTTTTTTCCTCCATCTGTAGTGAACGGAATCGTGGAGCAGGTGGATTTAATTGATAGCAGTTTAACAGAAGAGGGTGAGGAAAACTGCAAACCAGACACTCCCAGTCCTCCACAGTCATCACCCACACAGGCAAGAAGATGCATTAATCATTCATGTGTTTTCCACAAAACTCTATTTTCCAAGCTTTGTAAAATATTAATAGATCTGCATGTCTTCTATGACCTCAATATTATTATTCTCATTACAGTAAATATCCATACTCATTGTCTCATTTGTTCTTTTGCTTTGCGTGTTTCAGAAGACTGAAAGCAGGTCCACGCCCTCACAAAGCCCCAATTCAGTTGGCAGCAGGTAGGACTGTTTACACACAGCAGTGGAAGCATGAGCTCATCCACCTGAATTCACAAAAGACCTCTTGTTCCCATTGTATAAGAGCCTTAAAACTAAAACTGCTTTTAAATTCCTATGTATCATATAGTAAATATCTTTATAAACCAAAACCATTTTGGACATATAATTTGGACTCCTACCTTTTCTCCTTCCTTTTTACCACTCATTGTGTCCCACTCTCACTCTCCAAACATCCGTCGCATAGTTAAGGTCAGTTTCTCGCTGTGTTTGTGGAGCTGGGAAAAGTCAACAGTGATTTTTATATTAGTTTCCTCCCAGACTTTAGGGCTGCCTGACTGACTGTGAACACCATTCCAGTTTTATTCAGGCTGCTGCTGTACTGCTTGTGTTTTTAACATACCCGTCTGAAAATGTCCGAATGTCCAGATAAGACTGCGAACACATAAATCATGATAAAACTCTTTTTAACACACTCTTCATCTGAGATTTTCCGATTGTTTGAAATGGTGCAATCCGAAGACCGTACGATGTGTCCCAGCAACACTAGGAAACTGGATAGCAGGCACAATAACTGCATCATCCACCATGTTGTTTGTGTTGGGTTGAATAGATTGCATGACATGGGTTAGCGAATAGTTTTGTTTTCTCAGTCCACACTACAACACGAATACTGCCTTTTCAAATGTATTTACTTGAGTGTTTTTTTCAAAAGCTAAATTTTTACCTTCAGTGTGGGCAAAAAGGTGCATTTTTATGTTTATCCTGATTAATGTGGCTGTAGCCTCAAAGTTTAATAGAATTCTTGTAAAGAAAAAATCTAAATTTTGAAGTTACTTTAGTATACAGTAATCCCCCGTTTATCGCGGTGATTACGTTCAAAAACCACCTGCGTTAAACGAAAAAAAACATGATAAACGGACGCCACCCAAAATATAATATAATTATATTTTCATTAATACATTTTATTATTTCAACATAAAACTCCATTAAAACAACTCCCTATAAGTTTTTTGGACTATCGTGCTATCCGCGAGAGACCGGGAACATCAGCCAAACAAATTAGTTATGTGGCAAATGCAATTCCACAATAAACCAACCGGGGGCGCGAGATATGCAAACCGCAGTAAAGCGGGGGATTACTGTATTTTATTTCCTTTATTGTTAGGTTATTTCTTTTTTTTATTATATAATATTGATAAATATTCTACAAGCATGAAAAAAAAAATGCTAAATGTTAGTAATTTCACTTCTGGAAATCATATTTGGCACATCACATAAGGTCGCAAAGAAAAACAATTCAGTTACTAGTCTCAATGCCAAGGAACTGTGTCCACACATCTTGGAGCATCTGATATTTTATGTTCACTTTTGGCTCCCGGGTTCAGAATGTTAAATGTTCCAATCTGATTGGCGCATAGTAATTCAATGCAAACACAATCAGCCAATTACAATCAACTAACCGAGAACAAACTACTTGTTTGCGCGTATTTCTCTGCCATCAGTCTGTAGTAATGATGGTATAAATGGAAAATATAGTGCAGAAAAGCATTACCATACAAACATCACTAAACATGATTATATAGTGTGTTTAGAGTGAAGCAGGGTGTGTGTGTGTGTGTGTGTGTGTGTGTGTGTGTGTGTGTGTGTGTGTGTGTGTGTGTGTGTGTGTGTGTGTGTGTGTGTGCGTGTGCGTGTGCGTGCGCGTGCGCGTGCGTGTGCGTGTGTGTGCGCGTGTGTGCGTGTGTGCGTGTGTGCGTGTGTGCGTGTGTGCGCGCACGTTTGCGTGTCCTGAACTTGAGATTAAACCTGAGCTTGTTTTTTCCAGTCATAAGACTCAAAACCTTAAATGCCGCCTCGAACCTTTTTAAAGACAGGACGTTCTAGCATTTCTGTTGAGGATGTAATTCTCCACTCTGCAGGAGGAGTGTTGGCCGTGACTCGGCTGATGCGGGCTCTCCGTCCAGTCCCACACTAGAGGAAAAGAAGAGGCCTGGCACGCTGCAGCTCTGGCAGGAGAGGGAGCGTGCTCAGCAGCAGCAGCGAGAGCGGTGAGCGCAGATAAACACTAGGAAGTATACTGTAAATGATCATTTCATAATACACTGCTTAACATCCTGACTTGCTGATGAAACGCCACAGTAGTATTAGATATTTGCTTTTATGAATTATCCCAGCAGTATGAACAGTTTATAATCAAAGTGTGTATACAATCCTTGTTCTTTTACTTTTTACTTTTCAATTTGTATTAAATCATGTCTGTTTTTTTTATTTTTTATTTTTTTACTTTTTTCTTCCAGGCTGCAGAGGACGGCAGTGAAAACAGGAAGTCAGTCAGCAGCAAAACAGGCAGGAACAGGAAGTGTTTCGTGGTAAGATGGTCGGGGCCTGTGCTGTGTTCGTGCTCATGTTGTGTTCACTGTCAGTGCTGACAGCTAGAGTGTGGTGTTTCATGTTGGTCTTTAACTTTGGGACGTGTGTTATGATGAATATAAGAAAATTAGTTTTCTAGGTCAAAGTTAGTGTCCATCCTGTGTGCTGGTGAATGAGGTTGGTGACTTACTTACTACTTTGACTTTCTCTGTCTCCCTCTAGTGGTGACTCACCGGACAGTAGTGCTGCTGTTAACGGTCTTCGCCAAAGATCTGTTGTGAGTCTCATTTGTTTTTTTTGTGTTTCTGCTCATTTACTTATTTATTTTTATTTGCTTCTAAATGCAAATGCGTGTCCTGTGTCCCTCTTTTAGACTGTGGATCAGATTTATCCCACATCCCTCCAACGTTCAACAAGCCGCACAGGTGCAGCATCTCCACACATTTCTACATAATTATGCTCACACTTTCTATTTGTTGAACAGGTTGTTTATTTTTTGAGGTGAAAAGATAAATTGTAGTTAGATTTTTTTTTCATATATATATATAATAGATGTGCCCTCTGCCAAGCCCTGTTCTCCCACCGGCAGTGCTCCCAAACCCAACAGCTTCCTCTTCCGCACTTCATCACGCTGCAATGTCAAGACTTCAGGTACACACAGAGCACAGGCATGAGCTATAGACAAATACTACTGTAAGAATGCTTTTCTAACACAACCAGGTTTGGTCATGCAGCCATATTAATATGTTAGGTTATTATAAAAACATTTCAGTGTAATGGTGATGACGATAGCAGAACATGGTTACATTACTCAGCTCTGATTGGTCAGAACGTCTTGTCATTTTCTTTTCATTTTGGACAGCCTTTAACCATGCTTTGCAAAGTACGCTTATTACCCTTAAAGAGAGGGCAAAAAAGAAAGGCTGCTGAGGAAAGCACAGTTTTTATATATACACTATATTGCCAAAAGTTTGTGGACACCTGGCCAATTTTCGGGGAGGGTGTTCCACTAGATTTTGGAGATTGATTGTGGGGATTTGTGGCCATTCAGCCTCAAGGGTGTGACATTTTCAGCATTTAGCAGGATCTCTATTAATGAATAAATCATCACTGGTTCGCTAGATTACAAACTTAAGATACCATCAGCCTACAACACAAAAAAAAAAAAAAATTATATAAAGAAGACAAAGCAAACAAGTGCTAGTTTAATTGTTTCAGGAAGAGGTAGGTCTTCAAAATAGCCAGTGCTCTTTGGACATTTAGAGGAAGTTCATTCCACCACCTCAGTGCCAGAACAGAGGAGAGCCTTAATAAAGGCAGGTACGATGTAGAGTGAGGTGAGGAGGCCTGGGGTGCAGTCAGCATTCCAATTCATCATGTTCATTAGGGTTGAGGTCAGAGCTCTATAGCAGGCCACTCGAGTTTTTCACTCCAAACCATGTGAAGCATATCTTCATGGAGTTTGTATTGTTTACAGAGGCATTATATGCGGGAACAGGTTTGGGTCTCCTAGTTCGAGTGAAGGGAATATTTAATGGTACTATATACAAAGACCTCCTGTACAATTGTGTGCCTTCAGCTTTGAGAAAGAACCACATATGGCTGGAAAAAGTCGGATGTCCAATACTTTTGTCTATGTCGTGTGTGTATATTTGGATAAATTCTTCTTTCTTAGTAAGAAGAATAATTTGGGCTGAAGGATAAAAACATACATTGTGTAAAACAATGAGCTTTAACTGTGCATACAAAGATTGTGTCTAATAAAAACGTTTAGGAATTGTGCCTGTGTTTAAAAAACATGGCAACCCATTTGTACTTTCACCAAATACTTCCAAATAATCCTCAGTGGTCCTGCGATAGTCTCGTTCCAAATATGGGTGGGACAGGTACCAACAATGTGCACCTTTTAGGATGGTTGTACCCAAATAACCAATTGTGTTCAAGTTTCTGAATTTCATTCACAATTTGTGGAAATAACCTACTAAGATTCTGCTGGTGTTTGTCTTTGTTTTAGGGTCAATGCAGTCATTGGCTGAGTCGGGTCGCAGTGAGTCTCGATCCACACTCAAATCACCACGAGAGGAGAGAGCAGAAATCTCTCAGTTACGTAAGGTAAGGAACACACTTGCAGTCATTTTACCTTGTACCATGCCTCTCCTCCCACACATCTCCCCGCATTTCACCTTCAGTGTCTTTGTGACAAGTGGACACTTCGAAATAGTTTCTTTTCCACAGCCTGAATCTTCTTCTTCTTTCGGCTTTTCCCATTAGGGGTCGCCACAGCAGATCATCCGTCTCCATACCCCTCTGTCCTCTACATCTGCCTCTTTCACACCAACTACCTGCATATCTTCCCTCACCACATCCATAAACCTCCTTCCTGGGGGCTCCATCCTCAGCATTCTCCTACTGATATACCCCGTGTTTCTCCTCTGCACATGTCCAAACAATCTCAATCTCGCCTCCCTCACCTTGTCTCTAAAACGTCCTACATGCGCTGTCCCTCTAATAAACTCATTTCTATGTGAATTTGACAGCAATGAACCATGAAATCGAACATTTTAGTGCAGGAAGCTTCCAAATGTATACAATTCGGCTCAATTAAACGACACCAGAACTCCGGTTATTTGTTTGCAGGTTGGATTTAGGAGAACACGATTCAGTTAAAAGCAGAGGTAGCATATCTATTGAAAATTAATAAGAAACGCATTCTGATCAGGCTTAACTAGTAATGCCTGTACGTCTATTAATGGTAATACAATCCGAAATGTTTTTATCGTAGAGTCTCTGTCAAGCTAGCTAGCTTAGCATGAGATTTACGTATAGTACTGTATATACAGCTATGTTTACATACTTTTTACATACAGTTAAATGCTTTAAATAGAATTTGAGATTCAGGGACCAGGACAGCATGCAAGTTGTGTATTCGGCAGTACAGGACAGAAATGCTAATATGTTTATTAGTGTTCTCTCACACTTTGTTTGGTAGGAATTAATTCTACTCAGTCACTTTATAACGCATCCGTTGACTCCTCAAGGTCGTCTCATTCCTCACTCTGCCATTTCGGCACTGACAGCATCATCTAACATCTCTCTCTTTATTCTTGTCTGCTCTCCATCTGTCAGTCCCTAGAGTCCTCTCTGAAGATCACCCTTCCAGAAGATCTAGGCGAATCGTTGTCCAACGGCACCATCCTCTGCCAGCTAGCCAATCATGTCCGTCCACGGTCGGTGGCAATCATCCACATCCCCTCCCCTGCTGTGGTGAGTCCTCAGTGATATCAATCTCCGTCTTCAGCCTATTTGAGCGCTCATGAGGCGAGAACACGTACAACTTTGTTTTTGCAAACTTGTGTTCCGTTTAATCCGTTCAGCCAAAACTGAGTGCTGCCAAGTGTCGCCTCAACGTCGAAAACTTCCTCGCTGCCTGCCGCAAGCTGGGCGTTCCTGAGGTAAAGGACTATTAGAAATTGTGTTGCCGTTCCTGTGCTGCCTTAAGTGTGTTTTCTAATGTGTGCTTAATTGTCAACGTATTACTGAATTCTGTCCGCTTTTTGCTTCTCACTTTATTTTACTCTTTTTCAATTCCTATTCTCTCTTTTATCTGCATTCTTATTCGCTTTTCAACTCTGTTTTTCTATTCCGCCGCCTCAATCTCGCTCTCGTTTTTTGTCTGTCTGTCTGTCTCTCTCTCTCTCTCTCTCTCTCTCTCTCTCTCTCTCTCTCTCTCTCTCTCTCTCTCTCAGACGGAGGTGTGTCTAGCGTCTGATATCCTCTGCAGTAAGCTGCGTGCTGTGCAGCGCTGCGTGGAGTCGCTCTTGTCGAGAGGAGGAGGAGGAGATGAGGAGTTGAAGGAGGATATAAAAGCACACTCTTCCCCTCTCTCTCCCTTCTCCCTCATCCCCACCGGCTTTTTGCTCTTCTACTGCCTCGTCATGGGCCTGCTCTACCTGCTCTACCATCACCTTACCGCATAAAGCGCATACATGCGTGTTTACATGAGAGCATGTTGTCAGATCTAAACGATGTGATCGTTACGCTTCCGCGTATAATAAGGCTTTGCAGCAGTGCACTTCCACACCACGCCGCTCGAGGCATACCCTGCCCATCGCACGACACTACATGGAGACGCTCCGTAGCAGAGCTAGCTCCACTGCCAGCCAGAGAGCCTGGCACACTTACACACTTATACACCACACTCTAAGCTGCAGTAAGCAGATATGGAACCAACTCGGTGGTTGTTTTATGCTGTATCTGTCTTGAGCAGAAATCTATATAAATAAATATATATATATATAAAGAATTAATACTGTTACAATTTTATGGACAGACTTTGTGGGATTGCAGTTTTTTTTCTTCAAGCATTTTATATAAGCTGCCCAGACAAAAAAAACTGCCTTCAAATCTTGTCTTTATTTTCTAATACCTGGTTGAGGACCAGTGCAGAAAAATCCAGACCAGCGTTTCATTTACCGGGTGCAACTCAGCTTTGTGTAGAGCGCTTTGATATTTCTCCTGCTCTTCTAAATAGTCATAGAAGTTTGCTACTTCCACATCAGCTACGAGTTGGCGAGAGCGAACACATGCTTTCTCTAAGATAAAGTCAGTCAGCGATTTTTTTTTTCGAGCTGCTGCTCAAACACACTGGAGGAAAGTGTTATCTGCCCTCTTCTACATCCATGAGCTCATACCTGCATACGATTGGCTATAGAGTAATAATATTCGTCCCGTTTTGCTCTCTAGGACTCCTGCTCATGGATGGCTCAAGTTTTATTAGCTTTATTGGGATTTGCAATCAAACACCGTTCTGCTGTGTCACATGGGATGCTCATGTCACGAATATTCTATGGTTTAGCTGTAGCATTTTTTTTTAAAGAGGAAAGGACACAACTGCTTTGCGCTTCCTTTATTTAAGATGCACCGCAGACTATTTGCTAAAACAGAATGTGCTGTGTGCTACCATTTTACATCAGTTTTTAGTGTATAATGTACTTAATTAAATTGTTTTTTTTGTTTGTTTTTTTTGGGCAGACAAAATGATATTTCATGCCAGTAATGAAACTTTAACCACAAGGCATTCGTTGCTTCAATGCTGTTATCATAAGCGCATCCTGACTTCAGACATACGCTAGGGTCTTTGTGGTAGAATTCATATTTTTCTCTATTTAGCAAAGTTTGCTCCATTGTCTGAGCGATTAAAGCGAATTTGCAGGGAGTCAGAAGTGTCTAAAGTGTTTGTGCTGCTATTGACAGATGGGGTTTTTGTTTCGGTTTGGTTTGTTTTTCTTTTTGTCTGGGGAGCTTATTAAAACCCTTCAAACAGTTCTGTTCGGTCCATTACGACTGGATGATTTTAATCAGAAATAATCAGTTTTAAAGTGGTATTTATCTGTTCTTAGTATCCATTTCCCCAAAGGGCTTCGCCACCGCTTTGCCTTAGATTATACACGGGATCAAGCTTTGAGGATGGTGTAGTGTTTGTATGTACCTGGGGAAGAGTGCGTTTTATAACTGTTTATTTAGTCACTGGCACAAATAGTAAAATCCACTCACATATTGTTAAAAGGGCTTTAAATTTTTTAACCACTTTGTCTCAGTGCTTGCAAATGTAAGTGCCTGCAATGTCTGACTGAAGCTACTGTCACAAACTCCACCATGTGTGTGTCCATTCCAGTCTCTCTGCCTTGCAGCATGTGTGTTATTAAACATTATGGAATGGTTTGTGAGAATGAGTTTTAAAGCTCCCTGTTCACATTTGATAAGCATATATC
The DNA here is from genome assembly GCF_946808225.1 of Silurus aristotelis. Classification (NCBI taxonomy): domain Eukaryota; kingdom Metazoa; phylum Chordata; class Actinopteri; order Siluriformes; family Siluridae; genus Silurus; species Silurus aristotelis. The sequence goes on from NC_139578.1 coordinate 20,222,970, forward strand.
TTTTTAAATACTAATGTCGGGAGACTGGAATGAACCGGTTTGCTGTTTTGTTTATTTGTTTTGTCCTGTTGACTAACTGTGACCACCAGAGGGCAGTGGTGTTGCACAACTGCACTCGAAGCTATATGTCCAATGGTACTGAAGTAATGTTTCTGATTTATGTATATGTATTGTTTTGGTCAGCTTGCCATGTAAAGTTAAGTTATTGTTTATTTATTTATGCATTCCTGTGTCAAGCAGCAGTATTGGGAGAAACACGGCCTCATAGAGCAAAACCTCATCAGCTCTTCTCAAAGCATTGCGATATTTAGCCTTAAAAAAAAAATAATAATTAGGTTCTGACCAGATGATGTTCAGAAAACATGTGGTACGGAAATTCTGAGCCCAGAGTTTGTCAAATACAAGAACGTTTTCTACATAAGTAAATCTCAACTTCTGCTTATACATACAGACACAAACAGCCAGTGTTAATGAAAGGCGTAAATTCTTCTCAGTGGAATAACATCCCATTAAAACCTCTTTAAGCCTCTTTTTTTTTCTTTTTTTCTCCTCAGTAATGTTGGTTTTAGGCCCATGAGTACCCATGTTTCCTCAATACTGTCTGCTTCTGTTGCTTTTGTGTTCCCTGCATACTTAATGTGATTTCGCAGCTTTGCAGACAGTTGACTAACGAGCAGACGCTCATCTGGAGAGAGTGATAAGGGCACATGGGGAAAGAATTGAGTAAAGGAAAAGAAGGAGAGGAGAAGCAAAAGGGTGGGGTGATGGGATAGAAAATGCGCAGTGAAAGAAATGGGTTAATTTTCACTTATCCAAATTGTTAAATCCTTCCCTGTTATGCGTCTCTTAATGTCTTAAAACGTAAAAAAAACGAGACTTCTCAAACACACAGATACGCAAACGTCTTCTCACCAGTCCCATGACTAAAATCATCATTTATTTTATTACATTTTTCAGTCCTCACAAATGAAATCATCTGAAGGGCTCAGTTTAACCGAAAGCCATGTTGCATATTCAGAGCAGGGATGTTGAAGAACTACCCACAAATGTTCCCCTTTTTGTGTTTGTTTGTTTGTTAGTTATTTTTCCCAAATACTTATAGTTTTTTTTGTTGGAGCAAAATCTGCAATAATGTTTCAACCAAAATGTCTCTTAGGGTGAAGCGAGTTACGAAAGCACCAAACTCACTGGAGTCGAATTTTTAAAACAGTTGTTAAGAAGCAAGATGTATTTTGTAATATTTATATCCCTCATGTATTTAAAGGAGGTCAATTGTAAGTTTATATAGATTCAAGATTTTTTTTTTTGTTGTTGCTGTAATTATTAAAAAAGAAAGGAAAAAACACTTTTCTGTGCTGCTTCCTTTTCTTTCTTTATGGTTTTCTTTTTTCTTTCTCAAGCCAATCATCTTCTGTCAGGTGTCTGTTGATAGCCTTTAGGACTCTAGCCATTGTGTTTGCTTATTGCTCAGGTAAGTGATAAAATTATTCATACTGGGAGGTGAAGGAAAGACGGGATTGTGCATGGGCGAGTTTAAATCTTGTTGAAACACGTTGTGCTTTGGAAGAGTGGGAAAACAACGCTTTCTTTCTTGCTGCAAAAAAAATGCATGGAGGTTAAAGCTGGAATAGTGACTGCGATAAAGAAAAATCTGCTTGTGAAGGTTCAAATGTGAGCGCATGAGTTACCATGTAGGGCGCATGCTGTTACTGCTGCTTGTCCTTTCTGCACAAAACCTGTGATCTGATTAGTGTTTCAGTTCCAGTCCTGCAATACCATGTCCTGTTGAGCTGTCCGGCTATCCACAAAGCACTGCATCAACTCAATCTGGTGTGTTCGAGCCGTAGGGGTGAAAAGGGGGGAAAATAACAACTGAGAAAACTGCAGTATATTCATTCAGGACTGGAGCTGAAAAAGCAGGAATACAAATCCTCCTGGTGTGTGTTGCTGTCTGCATGCTGTCTGCACTAACCTCTACGTGCCTGTGCGCATGCTTGGCCTTGAATCGCATGTTTCTGCATTCTGCAATGTCTATTGATTAACCTGTATGAACTGTCGTCCAAACTCCACCAGGACTCCCTGTGTCCAGCTCAGCTCATCCTGGAGGACGAGGGATTGAGCCGTATCGCTCTCACCGTCCAGACTCTGCTGGAGCTTCCCCCGTCCGGAGCACGCCGCTCCTCCCTTCAAACACCTGCGCAAAATACCAACAGCTCATAACGTTGAATACCCACCTCTGAACATCATCACTGTTTTATTCTACTGAAGGTACCTGAGCCTAGCGGTCTGGCCCGCCCTCTCATTGCAAATCCTTCTACAGCTGCTTGGGGTTTCTACTTCGGATTTTCATTCTGGTCCACTGTGAAGAGTCCGGGGACGATTGCAAATATTAAATCAAGAAAATTAAACGGGAACGTGTAAAGCCTGAAATGCGAGTCTGCCCCCTGTCTAATAATTGCCTCACTTTAAGATGATGTATGCAATGCAAATGATCTGTTTGACAAGGAATTGAGCTTCATTGCCGAGGTGGTGCTGGTAAAGTTGTTTTGTGGTTGGTTGTTTATACGCCGAAAATTAATTATGGCTGTAATCTGGGCTTTATAACAATGCAAAGTTAATTGATTTTCTTCAGGTAATTACTCTTGCATAGAATAGTCGAGGCAGTCTGGAGATAAGCCTTTAGTCATTAGAGTGATAGAATAAGTTAAAGCATGAGCACCAAAAAATATACATGCAGATAAAGCATTTGGGTACATATACACACACATACACACAAACAAGCAGACATACAGTATGTGTGCAGGTATATATAATATATACAATATATATTATAATACACACACACACACACACACACACACACACACACACACACACACACACATATATATATATATATATATATATATATATATATATATATATATATATAAAATATATACTGTGTATATATATATATATATATATATATATATATATATATATATATATATATATATATATATATATATATATACATTTTGATTTCAGCCCTGCGGTTTACCTAATAACCCTCTTTAATTAGGGATATTTATAGCTGCAGGAACCACACAGAACTCATTAGGGCTGAACCAATCTCGGCTTCACAGTGGCAGGTCTGCAGTCTAAAACTCTGTTCTTAGTTATATGAAACATCACTGAGCTTGTACTTTGCATCTCTGGGTCACCTGCAAGATCCATGTACATTCAGTCCAAATCAATTCAGTTCAAATAGTGTAGTGTTTTTGTCACATTGTCATGAAGCAGCTTACAGAAATAGGCCTGCAGATTTGAAGCATGAATGTGTAAGACTGAAAAAAGTGTTTTACATGTTTTCGCTTTAAGGAAAGGTGGTGTGCATAAAGTCATTACCTTAAACACACATTATATCAAATTTTCAGACAAAAAAAACCTAACTAGTGAAAGTGTCCAATGACTCATTCCTTCTTATAATATTACCTTCAACCACAAAAAGACTCCAGACAACACCTTAAGAATCCCTGGCTTTCAAAAGCTAACTGGGTGACAGAGTTATGTACAGGTGTAGAAATGTAAAGTCAAAAAGCAGTGTTGAAATGTTCTGTATAAAATATTATGAATAAGTGCTGGGATGAGTACAGGACAGGGTTAAATAGACTATTTCAGGAAGAGTTTCCACTGACTCAAGAGCAAAAATGGGAAATGTTTTTATGTAGTAGCGTCCACCTCTACAGAAGGTGCAGAATTAGAGCATCAGGATCAATTTGTACAGAAATGTAATGCCTAAAATACAGCAGTAATTCAGAAGCAGTAACCACAAACTTTCTAAATCAGCACCTAGTCCAGAAATAGGAAGAATCCTTCTTCAAAAATTAAAAAAATTATATAGATATACTTTTCAAGAAGAATAAATCTGATATATATGGCTGTATATGAACATATATTAAGTATGATATGTATATTCTATACATATGTAAGCTACATATACTTTAATATATTGTGTAACACCATTCATGATACATTAAAGTACAAAACGATATATGAGATACCTGATGTTAAGTTATGGTGACTATTTAACATTGATACACTCCTAGACAGTAGTTTGGGAGATCAGACTTGTGCTTTTCTTGCACATCTCTGCTGTCGGATGTAGATCTGTCAAATGCATAAATGTAAATGCAGGGGAATTAAATTATTCAGGCTCTTTTTTGAATAAAGAAAACAATTTAAATAATTGAATATATTTGAAATGCTATAAAATAACAATTATTGTTCCAAATGACTCTTACATAAAATGAACGCAAGAGAAAAAAAAACAAAAAACAAAAAAACGTAGTCGGGGTGAAAAATTTCCTGCAATATTTCCTGCAATACTGACTCAGCGACAAGGAAGATTTGGATTTAAAAAAAAAAAGAAATTGGAGAATTTACAAGGTACGGTGTTTTCTACATTTACAAATTATTTACACTTAAAGATCAACTGTTTTTTATGATTTAATCCTTCTTGATTTCATAAATATCTTCCTTCTATAAAAAATAAATATTTACAGTGACAATCATTATAAGATGTACTGTCGACTGACTACAGCTTTGTCATCTCGGCGTATATTTTCCTTAGGACTAACTAATGATTGCTTTGATAATCGATTAATATATATATATATATTTTACAATTTTGGTATTATTTTGGTTACATTTACAATTTGGTACATTATATATATAAAATGTACTTTAAAAAAATGCGAAAACCACATATTGAGTTATCTTCAATTTAGACATTTTAAAGCTAATAGTGGCTGCTTGTTGAGGAGTGCATGGGGGATTTCTCCTTGAACAAATTCACTTCTGCTGAGTTGTTCCTTTCTGAAAAATAAATAAATAAATAAAAATAACGTGTTTGCGTAAGCAAGGTGAAGCAATCTGTGTAAATCAACATATCGTTTTTCATGATAATTGCAGATGGCTATAATGCGAATGCTATAAAGCTAAAAATACTATAAAAAGACAAGGAAACAGAGAAACGCAGCAAGCCAACATGTTTAATAAAACATTTAAAATAAAGGAACAAAAAATTTGCATTGACCAAAACCCACACAGGGAACAAAATGTAATCGTTAAATGCTGCTGTTATTTGCTTTAGATTTAGTGTTCGCACCTGAACAAACAATTGAAACTGTGCTTGCAAATCACCACAGAGCAGATCCAGTGCGACTGTCCCAAAGTTACAAACAAACAGTTTACACAATAACACTTCATTAAACTACACCATTTTCACATGATGAGTAAATACAGTTTTTGCTCACCCTGCTGATGTTTCACCTTCATCCGATGCTCGTGCATCACTGTGTAACTTCCATTACAAACAAGCTCTGCTTTGCATAAGTTGTAGGTTACAGTCTTCTTTGTTGCGTTTAATATGAAATGCACTCATTCCTTGGATTACTTGGGAAGCACACTTTTTCCTGCTGCCGGTTGACCCTGTACTCTCCGCCTGTACGTTCACAAGCGGCTGTGTTATCATACTGTCACACAAACCAGTAACTTGAGCAGCCCAACTAATTGATAACTGCATTCGTTAAAAACGAAAGCCCTACAAATATGCCAAAACGGTGCACAAACACTCGACTGTATATTACAGTATCTACATTAAAATTTTTGGTTTCATGTTAAAACAAATTGTGTACATGAAGTGAAACTTTATTACAACGAAAAATTATTATTTAATTCATTATAAAATTATTATTATTATTATCCATTTTTACTATTTCAGGATTACTGCAGCCCGGGTTCGATCCACGGTCAGGGAACCAACCCCAGCCACTTTCAGTGCCGGTCCCAAGCCCGGATAAATAGGGAGGGTTGCGTTAGGAAAGGTATCCAGCGTAAAAACGTGCCAAATCAAACATGCGGAGGATCCGCTGTGGCGACCCCTAATGGGAGAAGCCGAAAGAAAGTTTTACTATTTCAGAGACGTCATTAGTGTCACATCATTCCACATTTGGCAATTTTAACTCTGGACAAATGCTTTAAGTACTGCATTATGTCTTGCTGCTTGGTTTTTTTTTGTTTTTGTTTTTGTTTTTTTTTACTCTGGAAGCAATTGTAATCCAACAACAAGTGTTTAAAAATGAAACGGGTTTTTGACCATTTATTTAATAGAAAAAGTATTAAATACACATAAAAATATTAAAACATTAATATATATATATATATATATATATATATATATATATATATATATATATATATATATATATATATATATATATATATATATATATACACACAGTGAGGAAAATAAGTATTTGAACACCCTGCTATTTTGCAAGTTCTCCCACTTAGAAATCATGGAGGGGTCTGAAATTGTCATCGTAGGTACATGTCCACTGTGAGAGACATAATAATAAAAAAAAAATCCAGAAATCACAATATATGATTTTTAAACTATTTATTTGTATGATACAGCTGCAAATAAGTATTTGAACACCTGTCTATCAGCTAGAATTCTGACCCTCAAAGACCTGTTAGTCTGCCTTTAAAATGTCCACCTCCACTACATTTATTATCCTAAATTAGATGCACCTGTTTGAGGTTGTTCGCTACATAAAGACACCTGTCCACCCCATACAATCAGTAAGAATCCAACCACTAACATGGCCAAGACCAAAGAGCTGTCCAAAGACACTAGAGACAAAATTGTACACCTCCACAAGGCTGGAAAGGGCTACGGGGAAATTGCCAAGCAGCTTGGTGAAAAAAAGGTCCACTGTTGGAGCAATCATTAGAAAATGGAAGAAGCTAAACATGACTGTTGATCTCCCTCGGACTGGGGCTCCATGCAAGATCTCACCTCGTGGGGTCTCAATGATCCTAAGGAAGGTAAGAAATCAGCCCAGAACTACACGGGAGCAGCTGGTCAATGACTTGAAAAATGCTGGGACGTCATGGTTTGAAATCATGCATGGCACGGAAGGTTCCCCTGCTTAAACCAGCACATGTCCAGGCACGTCTTAAGTTTGCCAATTACCATTTGGATGATCCAGAGGAGTCATGGGAGAAAGTCATGTGGTTAGATGAGACCAAAATAGAACTTTTGGGTCATAATTCCACTAAACGTGTTTGGAGGAAGAAGAATGATGAGTACCATCCCAAGAACACCATCCCTATTGTGAAGCATGGGGGTGGTAGCATCATGCTTTGGGGGTGTTTTTCTGCACATGGGACAGGGTGACTGCACTGTATTAAGGAGAGGATGACCGGGGCCATGTATTGTGAGATTTAACTCCTTCCCTCAGTTAGAGCATTGAAGATGGGTCGAGGCTGGGTCTTCCAACATGACAATGACCCGAAGCACACAGCCAGGATAACCAAGGAGTGGCTCTGTAAGAAGCATATCAAGGTTCTGGCGTGGCCTAGCCAGTCTCCAGACCTAAACCCAATAGAGAATCTTTGGAGGGAACTCAAACTCCGTGTTTCTCAGCGACAGGCCAGAAACCTGACTGATCTAGAGAAGATCTGTGTGGAGGAGTGGGTCAAAATCCCCCCTGCAGTGTGTGCAAACCTGGTGAAAAACTACAGGAAACGTTTGACCTCTGTAAATGCAAACAAAGGCTACTGTACCAAATATTAACATTGACTTTCTCAGGTGTTCAAATACTTATTTGCAGCTGTATCATACAAATAAATAGTTACAAAAAATCATACATTATGATTTCTGGATTTTTTTTTTTTTAGATTATTTCTCTCACAGTGGACATGCACCTACGATGACAATTTCAGACCCCTCCATGATTTCTAAGTGAGAGAACTTGCAAAATAGCAGGTTGTTCAAATACTTATTTTCCTCACTGTATATACAGTTAGCACAGTGTCACTGTGGCTACTCAATCTGTACCAGTAATACGATTTGTTTTGCACATGCATGAAAAGACTAAAGAATAAGTAGCACAAGCCGCTAGCCACTTTCTGGAGATAAGGATTGCAGAGTCAAGATTTATTTATTTATTTTACTTTTCATACTTTTCAAGTTTTATCCTGCATATAATTATGTTTGTGACAAATACAAAATCTTAAATCCATATCGCTAGTATTAGCTACTAGCCACTAATGCTAGTGCTAAGGATTCTTTAGTGATTTATGTCCAGCTTGAAGAATTTTTCATAAAAGCTGAAAATACTTACAAGTCTGCATATAGAGGGAGTGAATAAATGAAGAATGGAAGGAATGAAGACATTTCATAAAGAACCATAGACCATACCTTTATTTTTTAATTTTAATATATAACACACACACACACACACACACACACACACACACACACACACACACACACACACACACACACACACACACACACATTAACCAAATATGGTCTAACAAATGTAGACTATTTAATTAAGTTTTTTATTTATAAAATTTTATTTCATCAATTTCATTTGAGCCAATTTAATTGATTTAATCATATAATTAAAAAAGTGTATTGCATTAATTTAAATAATTCTATTTTTATTAAATATTATTAAATATTTTATATATTATTTAACCAAGCTATTAGGGTTGCACAAATCAGTGCACTCTTAGTGCCGGTCCCAAGCCTGGATAAATGGGGAGGGTTGCGTTAGGAAGGGCATCCAGCGTAAAAACATGAAATTCATACCGGATCGGTCGAGGCCCCGGTTACCAACAACTACCACAGGTTTTGTTAGCCAACAAGGTACCGGTGGAAATTGGCCACTCTTGGCCAAAGGAGGAGAAGGAGAGGAGGAAGACGTCTACAGAGACAGCAGAAAAAGGAGAAGTGTAGTAGAGTGGAGGTTTGGGTGGGTACTTTAAATGTTGGTACTATGACTGGTAAAGGGAGAGAGATAGCTGATATGATGGAGAGGAGACTGTAAGGTGTTGGCAGGGGACAGTGTAGCTAAACAGCATCGGATGCGTAGGATGGTTTTGGAGGTAAAGAAGAAGAGGAGGAGAGTGAAGACTGAAAGTAGAATCAGATGGTGGAAACTGAAGGAAGAAGACTCTAGTGTGAGATTCAGGAAAGAGGTCAGACAGGGACTCAGTGGTGGTGAAGAGGTGCTGGATGATTGGGCAACTACTGCAGAAGTGATCAGTGATACAACTAGAAAGGTACTTGGTGTGACATCTGGAAAGAGAAAGACAAAGAGACGTGGTGGTGGAATGAGGAAGTGCAGGAAAGCATAAGGAGAAAGAGGTTGGCAAAACAGAATTGGGATCGACAGAGAGATGAGAAAAGTAGGCAGGAGTACAAGGAGATGCGGCAGCAGGTAAAGAGGGATGTAGCGAAAGCCAAGGAATATGAGGAGCATATGAGGAGCTGTATGAGAAGTTGGACACTAAGGAAGGAGAAAAGGATTTTTACAGATTGGCCAGGCAGAAGGAGAGGGACTGAGCTAGGAAGGATGTGCTGCAAGTTAGAGCAATAAAGGATGGAGATGGAAATGTGTTGACAAGTGAGGAGAGTGTGTTGAGAAGATGGAGGGAGTATTTTGTGCAGCTGATAAGCGAGGAAAATGAGAGAGAAAAAAGGTTGGATGGTGTGGAGATGGTGAAGCAAGAAGTGGATAGGAATAATAAGGAGAAAGTGAGAGCAGCAATTAAGAGGATGAAGAGTCGGTTGGACCAGATGACATACCGGTAGAAGCATGGAGATGTTTAGGAGAGATGGCAGTGGGGTTTTTAAAAAGATTGTTAAACAAGATTTTGAAAGGTGAGAAAATGCTTGAGGAATGGAGAAGGAGTGTGCTGGTACAGATCTTTAAGAATAAGGGAGATGTGCAGACCTGCAGTAACTACAGGGGAATAAAGTTGATCAGTCACATAATGAAGTTATGGGAAAGAGTAGTGGAAGCCAGGCTGAGAGAAGAGGTGACCATCTGTGAGCAACAGTATAGTTTCATGCCGAGGAAGAGCACCACAGATGCAATATTTGCTTTGAGACTGTTGAAGGCGAATTGTAGAGAAGGTCAGAAGTGGCAGAAGTGACTGGTTCAAGGTGGTTGGACTGCATCAAGGATCGGCTCTGATCCCTCTCCTCTTTGAAGTAGTGATGGACAGGTTGATGGATGAGGTCAGACAGGAGTCGCCATGGACTATGATGTTTGCAGATGATATTGTGATTTGTGGGGAGAGTAGGGAGCAGGTTAAGAAGAGCCTGAAGAGCTGGAGGTACGCCCTGGAGAGAAGGGGAATGAAAGTCAGTAGGAGTAAGACAGAGTTCATGTGTGTGAATGAGAGGGAGGGCAGTGGAGAGTTGCAGGGTGAAGAGGTGGAGAAGGTGGAGGAGTTCAGGTACCTGGGGTCAACAGTGCAAAGTAATGGAAATGGAGAGAAGTAAAGAAAAGAGTGCAGGCAGGGTGGAGTGGGTGGAAAAGTGTGGCAGGAGTGATTTGTAATAGAAGAGTATCTGTGAGAGTGAAAGGGAAAGTTTATAGGACTGTGGTGAGACCTGCGATGTTGTATGGTTTAGAGACAGTGGCATTGCGTAAAAGACAGGAGGTGGAGCTGGAGGTAGCAGAGCTGAAGATGTTGAGGTTTTCGTTGGGAGTGACGACGATGGACAGGATTAGAAACAAGTTTATTAGAGGGACAGCGCATGTAGGACGTTTTGGTGACAAGGTGAGGGAGGTTTGATTGAGATGGTTTGGACGTGTGCAGAGGAGGGTCATGGGGTATATCGGTAGGAGAATGCTGAGGATGGAGCCATCAGGAAGGAGGAAAAGAGGAAGACCAAGGAGGAGGTTTATGGATGTGGTGAGGGAAGACATGCAGGTAGTTGACTCAAAAGAGACACAAGTAGAGGACAGAGGGGTATGGAGAAGGATGATCGGCTGAGGCGACCCCTAATGGGCGAAGCTGAAAGAAGAAGAAGAAAAAGAAGAATATTATTTAACCAAGCATGAATTTTATTAAAAATGTGAACTGTTCAAATGTTGATGAACGCAAATGTTAATAATAATGCATGTTAATAGAAAAAAGACAAGCAATTTTATGTTTTGCGTTTCTTCCCTCTAACCGTACCGAAATTGTACCGAACCATGACTTAAAAAACGGAGGTACAGAACTGTGAATGTTTTGTACCGTTACATCCCTAATATATATATATATATATATGTGCTGTATATGTGTGTACTCTAAATGAAAGGATCATTTTCATAATATTTTGAAAAATATGTGGCATATATGTACAAGTAGAAGTACAAGTATTTGACAGCTTTACAGTGACGTTACATTTCAATTGCACAGGAATTGTTCCATTTGAAATTCTTTAAGCACTGAGTATTACAGAGCCGAAGGATATGTATAACCGTAGCGATAATTTATAATGAGCCATTTGTTCTGGGTAACAAACCAATTTGAACTAGGGGCAAAGCACATGTGAGAGGGACCTTCTAATTAGCATTGCAATGATTTAACACCTCATTTGTTCATAAATATGGATCAGAGTTTAGTGTACACCAGTGGCTGAGGTTGAACCAGATGGGAAAGAAATATGAATGTAAATAGTATTCTACGTGCATATGTGTGAGTCTATACATTTCAGCTTAAAGCCTCCCCTTCACCGCTCTTGGCTAAACCTTCTAATAATTATGCTGTCTTCATAACAAATGTCTCTCTGTGATTTGATCTGTGAAGTTGGACATGTCCAGAAGGAGGTGTTCCCTGGCTGAGCCATACAGAAGCAATTTAAAAACAAACACAACCAGGACCCAAAAGCAACACTGTGATAAGACTACTGAGATCATAACTCTGTTTCACCATCTGTTATTGACCTTGGGCATGTGTAAGCTGCTCACTCTTACAGATCCTCTACTCATCACATATTGATCCTGCATGGCCTGGCTCTTTCTCCAGTGGTAGAAACCATGAAAACATGGGTAAGACAATAGGCATTTGTTTTGCTGCAGAAAAAAAAAACATTGAATGTCCATTCAAATGCTTTTCTATACCGTAGGAAGCTTGTCCTTTTGGAAAAAAAAAAATCACATACATGCCATGCTGAAAAGATCATGGTAAAGGTAAAGATACATTTTAACACAGATTCATGCAACATGAATTATTCATAAGACAAAATCTTGCCTGAAGGATAGAATAGCTAGCCTTACACGTGATAATACATTGGAAACAATTTCATAGGGCTTAAATGAAAATTTAATTAATCACAAATAAATACATTATATTTAAAACATGTTTAAAAATAGTGTAAATATGAATTTAACCAAAATGCAGGAAAAAAGAAATAATGTGGAGAAATATAAGCTGAAAACAAATATAAATTTGCATCAAAAGGTCACATGTAATAAATTTATACATTGAAATCATGTACAATTATAATTATATATTAAATCTCCATACCCCTCTGTCCTCTACATCTGCCTCTTTCAAACCAACTCCTCACCACATCTATAAACCTCCTCCTTGGCCTTTCTCTTTTTCTCCTTCCTGGTGGCTCCATCCTCAGCATTCTCCTACCGATAAACCCCATGTCTCTCCTCTGCACATGTCCAAACCATCTCATTTGCGCCTCCCTCACCTTGTCTCCAAAACGACCTACATGCACTGTCCCTCTAATAAACTCATTTCTAATCCTGTCCATCGTCGTCACTCCCAACGAAAACCTCAATATTTTCAGCTCTGCTACCTCCAGCTCCACCTCCTGTCTTTTACTCAATGCCACTGTCTCTAAACCATACATCATCACAGGTCTTACCACAGTCCTATAAACTTTCCTTTTCATTCTTGCAGATACTCTTCTATCACAAATCACCCCTGCCACTCTTTTCCACCCACTCCACCCTGCATGAACTCTTTTCTTCACTTCTCTAACACACTCTCTATTACTTTGCACCTTCACCACCTCTTCTCCCTGCAACTGCAACTCTCCACTGCCCTCCCTCTCATTCACACACATGTACTCTGTCTTATTCCTACTGACTTTTAATCCCCCGCTCTCCAGCACGTACCTCCAGCTCTTCAGGCTCTTCTTAACCTGCTCCCTACTCTCACCACAAATCATAATATTATTCACAAACATCATAGTCCATAGAGACACCTGTCCATCACCACTGCAAACAGGAAAGGGCTCAAAGCCGATCCTTGATGCAATCCAACCTCCACCTTGAACCAGTCTGGCGTTCCTACTGCACACTTCACTGCTGTCACACTGTCCTCATACATGTCCTGCACCACCTTACATACTTCTCTGACACACCTGACTTCATAGACCTGACTTCATACAATACCACAGCTCCTCTCTAGGCACCCTGTCGTACACTTTCTCTAAATCCACAAACACACAATGCAACCTCTTCTGACCTTCTCTATACTTCTCTATCAACATTCTCATAGCAAATATTGCTCTTCCTCGGCATGAAACTATACTGTTGCTCACAGATGGTCACCTCTTCTCTCAGCCTGGCTTCCACTACTCTTTCCCATAACTTCATGGTGTGACTGATCAACTTTACTCCCCTGTAGTTACTGCAGGTGTGCAAATTTTCCTTATTCTTAAAAATCTGTACCAGCACACCACTCCTCCATTTCTCAGGCATCCTCTCACCTTCCAAAATCTTAAACAATCTAGTTAAAAACGACACCGCCATCTCTTCTAAACATCTCCATGCTTTTACTGGTACTGTATGTGACCAACTGACTTTCCACTCTTCATCCTCTTATTAGCTGCTCTCCCTTCTTCCCTTCTAATCCTATCTACTTCCCTTCTTCACCAGCTCCACATCATCCAACATTCTCTCTCTCTCTCATTTTCCTTATTCATCAGTTGCTCAAAATACTCCCTCTATCTTCTCAACACACTCTCCTCACTAGTCAACACATTTTCATCTCCATCCTTTATTGCTCTAACTTGCAGCACATCCTTCCCAGCTCGGTCCCTCTGCCTGGCCAATCGGTATGAATCCTTTTCTTCTTCCTTAGTGTCCAACCTCTCATACAGCTCCTCATATGCCTTTTCCTTGGCTTTCGCCACATCCCTCTTTACCTGCAGCCGCATCTCTTTGTACTCTTGCCTACTTTTTTCATCACTCTGTCGATCCCACTTCTGTTTCACCAACCTCTTTTTCCTTATGCTCTCCTGCACTTCCTCATTCCAAAACTATGTTCTCTTTGTCTTTCTTTCTCTTTCCAGATGTCACTCCAAGTACCTTTCTAGCTGCCTCCCTCATCACTTCTGCAGTAGTTGCCCAATCATCCAGCACCTCTTCACCACCACTGAGCCCGTGTCTGACCTCTTCCCTGAATCTCACACTAGAGTCTTCTTCTTTCAGTTTCCACTATCTTATTCTTCTATCAGTCTTCACTCTCCTCCTCTTTTTCTTCAACTCCAAAACCATCCTAAAGACCGCCATCCGATGCTGTTTAGCTACACTGTCGCCTGCCAACACCTTACAGTCTCCAATCTCCTTCTGGTTGCATCTCCTACATAGAACATAGTCCACCTGTGTGCACCTTCCTCCACTCTTATATGTCACCCTATGCTCCTCCTTCTTCTTACAATAAGTATTTACCACTGCCATTTACATCCTTTTAGCGAAATCTACCACCATCTGCCCTTCCACATTCCTCTCCATAGATCCATACCTACCCATCACCTCCTCATCACCTCTCTTCCCTTCACTAACATGGCCACTGAAATCTGCCCCAATCACTAATCGTTCTTTCCTAGATTTTTCCTTCTCATCCATCTCACAGCCCTCTTGTGGAGCATAATCACTGATGACATTCATTATCACCCCTTTAACTTCCAGCTTCATGTTCATTACCCTATCAGTAACTCTCCAGCTCCACTACACTCTTACTGTACTCTTCCTTCATGATCACACCTACACCATTCCTCTTTCCATCCACACCATGAAAGAACAGTTTAAACCCACATTTAATGTTCCTGGTCTTACTCCCTTTCCACTTGGTCTCCTGAACACACAACATATCTACCTTTCTCCTCTCCATCATATCAGCTACCTCTCTCCCTTTACCACTCATAGTACCAACATTTAAAGTACCAACCCAAACCTTCACTCTCCTACACTTCTCCTTTTCCTGCTGTCTCTGTAGACGTCTTCCTCCTCTCCTTCTCCTTCTTCGGCCAACAGTAACCCAATTTCCACCGGTACCCTGTTGGCTAACAATACCTGTGGTGGTCGTTAGTAACCGGGGCCTCGACCGATCCGGTATGAGATTCTGATTCGTGATCCGCATATTTAATTTGGCACGTTTTACGCTTCCTAACGTAACCCTCCCAATTTATCCAGGCGTGGGACTGGCACTAAGAGTGCATTGACTTGTGCAACCCTAATGGCTGGATTAAACAATATAATAACCATGAGGTATCTAAAAAAACACATTTAACACTTTGACCTGTGATTAATCCAAAGTAGACTCACATGATCCTTCTGTAAGTGATATGTCATAAAAACCTTTGCCTGGGGAAAAAAGGAAAGTTTTTTCTCTAGAGGATTTATATTTGGACTGTTAAAAAAATTATATATATATATAAAATCATATAAAAGACTTTAATAATATCTCTCTCTCTCTTTATATATATATATATATATATATATATATATATATATATATATATATATATATATATATATATATATATATAAAAATCTGCAGCATTATTACCCTGAGGATGAAGACTGCTTTGCTGACCAAAAGAAGGCCAGTAATAGTGCCATTTTAAAGTAGATGATTTATTTATCCAATTTGCAGATTTAGGACTATTTAACCTCTTGGTACATTATCAGACTGACTGCTAAACCACATTTTGTTGTATATTTAGTGAAAACTAAATAAAACCCAGAGGAATGGCCTAACTGTGTGCTAAATCTCACACAACATGCATCTAATATCTGAAAAATGCAACAGTATCTTATTCCTACTAGGTTTCTTTACTGCATGCAGCTGCATTTCAGACAAACATAAAGAATCATCATCAGATGCACATCAATCATACTTTAAACATTAATGCTAAGTGATGTTAAGGACATTCTAATAACAAAATGTGTTTTTCAACTAATTTACTTTACATATTTTAAAAGGTTTTTACTTGGAAAAGCACTGTCTTTAGTCAGTAAGAAGTGTAAAAATAGGACTAAAATTGTACTTTTGGTGATAATTAAGAAATTTTAGATGACATCATTTCCTGAACATGCCATCCATTAGACTAGTTAACAATAGGTAAAGCTGTAATATCACTTATACTGTAGACGTACTGCGTCGCTCACTTTAAGATCTCTTTTGTAATTAGTTTTTTTCTTTTTTTCCCTCTGCTCTTCTCTGCTCAGCGAAGAAGTTGAGAGGCTCTGAGTGCCATCTGCTGTCTCCAATTGAGCCTCAAGTGGCAGTCTACAGAGGCAAGGTAAATCTGATTTATAAAAAGTACTTACAAGCAGACAGCATACATCATTATTGTGCATTCTCTTTAATATGAGTTATATATTAAATCCAGCTCAGTACATTATCTCTTTTACAATCCTCAGAGGCAGTGCGTAAGATGATCCAACACCACGTCACTTGTTAAGGTAGCTGCAGTAGGATATTATTTCTCATCCAGTAATGAAGGTTCAAGTCGACAGCATATAGGCTGTAAGGCAACACCACCTAGTCTGAACAGATTAGTCGCTATCATGGCTTAAAGCAGACTCTTGGCTTTGTACACAATCTGTTATCATGACAGAAATATTAATGACATTCAACAGGATCTCGACAACAGAAGTGCAGCTGTCCACACAAGGCTGAGTTCAACAAGCTGGCTTCTGTAGATAACCAGAGGCTTTGTTGGATATCTTTAAAAAAAAAAAAAAAAAAAAAAGTATTACATTGTCTATAGACTAAGGTTCTATCATGTTAGACCTCCGGGGAGCCTGGGCTCTTGTGACTCTCATATAGTTCTAACAAAAAATAATACTACAGTCTTGCACTCATATCATTCTTATATACTGTAATTCTATCATACAGTTTAAGAGTCTTCAATCTTATCCAGAAAGGTCATGGTTTCAAGTTTCATTTGGTAGGTTTCAGATTTCATTTCATGAAATGTGGGGTTTTAACAAAAATTTTGGTAATACAAACTGCAATTTTCACGAGACCAGGAAAATTGGGAATAACATGCCTTACATCCAGTAGGATTAGTTACTAATGGTTATCCCAGTTCCATTGCTATATTGAACGCTATTGGTGTTAAATATTGTAGTTAGCAATAGCTTACAGTTTAAGAATGTACTTTAACATAGTCCAAATGCAAATAGTGAGGAAAGAGAAATCATTTGATTTCATACACAGTCCACACATACCACATTACATAGTCATTTTGGTTAAAAAAAATTTAAACTCTGCCTAGTAAGTGGTAAACCATCATAACCAGGTAAGCTAACACTAATTACATTTTGGTCACATTTTTCTAGTGTGAAAACAGTCCAATGGATGCAAATGCCATTTTTTTTTTTCTATCTGTGTGTGATTTGTTCCAAATGCTGAATCCCAATGATTTCCCTGTCAGGACTCATTTTGATGCTTTGCATCACCTCCCCTCATATAGAGGGGCTCATTGAAAATAAATTTGGGCGCATTTGAATCCTGTAAGCATTGATTTCTGTGCACCTTCATGACAAATAGCAAGAACACACATGAAAAAAACATTTAATGAGAGCCTGCGAGGGAAGTATTGAAAGCACAATAAGTTTGCTTTTATTAATACAATAAAAACAAATATGACATTATTCCTGCCAGTAAACAGCATAATAATATTTGTGTTTGTCTGCACTATATGCCCACTTCTCTTTGCAGAATCCTTTCTGCACCAACAACCAGTTACTCACGTTCTATCTTGACAAAGTAACATGATATTACGCGCGTGTGTTTATTTATTTAGGGTTTAGACATGCTTTTCAGTGGCTTTTGAGATACTGAGAGTCGTCTAGTTGAAACTAGATATTAATAACCAGGCTTTGTACTTTCTGTGGTAGTGTTGGGTCATATTAAGAATGTGTAGATGAATAAAAAAAAACAGGATACTGGCCCTTAATGACAGGTTTTTCCACCAAGATATGCAAAAAATAAATACTTGAAAAGGCTACATGAGTTGTAGCACAATATAATATTTACACTGGTGAGCACAGTGACAATGTTCCACCACTAGCTGAAGAATATCTAGATCATCTTTCCTATAACAATGCCACCATTGCCCTTGTGAATCGATCTTATATTGGTCTCAAACTACTGAACTGTGAGATGTAGTATTATGCGTTTTCATGTAGTAGATCTATAATTTCTCCACAGGATTGAGCCATGTTTATATAATAGCTGTCAGTGAACTCAAGAAGTTTCGTGCTAAATTTGGAATGGTCGAACGTTACCCGACGACCTCATGTCGCTCATGGCATATCTGAACATGAGACAGAACGACGTTATTCACCGCCGATTGCTCATGGTGTCTAGCTCCATTGTGAACTCATGTGGCACCTGGTTTAACACCTCCACTCTCTCTTTCTGTAATTAATCACACCTCATCCCCCACAGACTCTGGAGAGATTGACTCAGGGCCATTCAGAGAATGGAAAACTGAATTTAATTAAAACCATGCAGTACAATAGAGCTGGGCTAGAAATGCCAGGTCAGCAAAGAGTGATGGAAAAGGCCTGAACACTTCTCAGGTTATATTCCTGAGACAAAAATAAAAAAAATGAATGCATTGGAGGGAGTCATCAGTGAGCTGCAGGTTTTTTTTTAGTTTTTTTTTTTTTTTTTTTGTGCTGACATAAAACTTTCTGTTTCAGTACGAGCTCCAGTGTTCACCACCTAGACCTGTCAGAGGCAAGTTCCTGTGCCTTATGAATAGACGTGCTAAAATTCAAAGTTTTAAAAAGCATGTACTTTTTAAAACGCTGTGTGGCAGAGACAGCATAAAAAGTTTGAACAAACAGCGAGGATAAAATCAGATTTTACTTCATCACGCTGTCAGATTGATGGCGTACTTGCTCGAGGGAGCGATTCTTTTTTTAATTTTTAACTTTTAATATTCAGTAGCCCTGAGATAATTTAATATAAAACACTTCAAGATGGTATCAAAACAATTTTTGTAATATTGTAACATAATGTGAGAAGAAAAGGTTTTTCTTACGTTATGGCAGCTGTCAAAAAAAGAATGACTCAGCAAAAAAATACTTCAATGTCAGTGTGACCCCTGTGGTAGAGGTATACTTTGAGACTGAAACAAAAAAAGGAGGTCACAGGAGTGGGTCGTTTTTATTTTTATGTAGCTGTACAGATATAAAGATAAAAAAGTTTATTACTATGTTGCTATTAATAAATAGCTAAATTGTTTATATGGGATTGTTCCAATTTTATTTAAGAGCAGATAGGAGTGGGATTTAAAAAAATATCTCCACACACCTACACAGGCCCCCAGGCTCGGTAACAGGAAAAATACATAAACAAATAAATAAAGCAATCCAACCAATCAGAACCATGAGAAGTTTTCTACACATCAATCATGTCACTTCATGTTATTTCATGTCATTTCAGCAAGCAGCATGTTTTTGCATAGGCTGCCTTGCACACGTGTTTTGGGGTTGAATGCAATTAAAGGAAAAACTGTATTTTAAATTTCATTCCACCCACTTTCATCTAACTTCCACTTCCAAGTCTTCTACCAGCTGTACCTTTAATAAGAATTGGAACACAAATCTCATCCGGTCTCAGGTTACTTCCATGCTTCCGTGCTCTGCATACAATATGGAATATCCTCCAGCAGTTCATGCGAGAAAGAGGTATGGATATAAAGAGTGAGAAAGAAATAAAAAGAATGCATCACCTTCAGATGGAGCTAATGGAGCTCACTGTGTGAGACGTTGGACTTTTCAATGTCACTGAGCACACTGTGCATGAGGCCAGAGCGGACCTCTGTTATGAAGCAGAACCGGACCAGATGATGATCAGAACAGAAGGATTGCACCTCCTGGTGCTCAGTACCTTTTAGTCATCCCCTCAGCTGCCCATTTCTGAGCACAACGCCCAGCAGGGAGCCAAACTCTCCCCAAAAACACAGACAACAGCTTCTGCTTCATGCACACTTTAAAACGTGTGCTGTTATTGAACTGCTTTTTTATAGCCATATTATATCTTTTTTTGGCAGGTTCATTTCTAATAAGTGCAACTGGTCTCAGATCAGTGGCAAGACACAGACTACACAGATGGAGAGAGAGATATATGGTGTAAAATTGTGCTGTAAAAAATATCCCATTAAAAATTTCTCTGCATTTCGAAACAGATAAAAAGATTCAATATTCAAGGCCTGGGGGGAAATGGTGAGGTGATCTGAGGTATGCCTTATTTCAGCATAATGCTCAGATAAACTGAACTATTTCTTCTTTATATTTAGGTATCAAACGAGAAATAATTAAACACAACGTTAGCTGGTTTTGATGCAAAACTCTTTTCAATTAAAAATAGAATTTTGGTTACTGAAAGGACTTTTGTGCATTTTATTGTATGTGGATCTGTATAGAGTAAAAGATCTTGTTCATGCATTAAGGATGGTCCAGTCACCAAATCTGAATTAGTACATGTTACCGGGAGAATTAAAATCATCTTTAACTTATAACTTTACCTAAAAGTCCAGGATTTATAGCTGTATTGCTTACAAATGAATGCTAAACAATGTACTGTATACCTAACTTTAGCCCTATGACTGGACTTGGTCTATAGTCTAGAAATGTAATAAAAGTGTTTACTGACCCCTCACTTGCATAAAAGATATAAATCCTAGAATAAACGATATGCAGCAGCTTAGTTGCGGTTGGTAGATCAAAAGCTTGTGCACTGGCCTGACTAATGTTCCACACCCTTTACCTTTAATGCCGCCATACCGCTGTCTGGAAAGCGTCCACACGTATCTATTTAGCTAGCTTGACTTTTTATGAAGAGACACTTCCTAGCACGTCTTCCTGAATCAAATTTCTTGTATATTACGATTAGTATCCGGCATCTCAACAAACAGCCCATATTTCACTTAGATCACAGCACTAACACAGTGTCCTGCCTTGGGGCCTGTTTGGGCGTCTTGGTAATGGCTTGGAAAATGTCGGTGTCAATAAATCTCTCCTGTGCGTGCCCATAGCGAGCTGTCCCACCCGACCACTCCGAAGTCTCGTGCTCTCCAAATACATTACTCTCCGGAGAGATAAGATGACGGCTTGTAGAAATTTCATTTTATATTCGCTGGAATCCATTATGGAAAGTTTGTGTGAGGCACAGCCCCCGGTGCTCGGCACGTGCTCAGTTATTCTTATCTGTTTGTTTCCTCTGAGGAGTTGAAGCTGGGGTTCTGTTTGGAACAGCATGCCTGCGTTCGTGTGAATGTGGGGTTTTTTTTTTGTGTGTGTGTGTGTGTGTGTGTGTGTGTTCAGGACAATCATTGTTTGATACTTGTTCTGCTTCACTGCTTAATAGACATCCCTGCTGTTAATGAATTAATATCTCAGTCTCCAACATGTGCTTTGTACTTTCTAATTTCTTTAACCAAATCTAAATAAATCATAAGCAAATGCAACAAAACAGTTTTAATAATAATAATAAAAAAAAAAACATAATGGTGCATTTTATATAACAAATGCAAAAAAATACAGCAAAGTACACATTAGATTGACATTCAAACATAAATTCTTTGGCAAAATGAACACACAATTAATAACAGTAATACAAAACATGTAAACACGACAATGGCAATAACACAACACTTCGTACAAGGAAATTGTAAAGTAAAAAAAAAAAAAAAGAAAAATTATAATAATAATTAAGGATTTGGCAATGTGATGCCCCATAAGAAGCATCTTGTCTAAATCTGCATTTTGATCCATGCAAAATCCGGTGCCCTCGGACACTGGGCTGGATTGTACTCAGGCTTAAATAAGCGAGGCCTAGAAGGTCCCGGCCTTAGCACCGTACATTTGTCCCCTGTTTTTCCACAAAATCACGAATCTCCCAATAAAGGCCTTTATATAGTGCAAATAGGCTGGCTGATGTCTCTAAAGTTGATCCTCTGAAGGTCATTTTCGGAAAGGGGACTGCGACACTGTGTTTAGTTTGGGTCCTGGAACAGGTCTGCGAGAGAGAGAACCAAAACATATCAATAAAATGTTTTCTTAAAATGTACTTTTATAAACTGCTGCTTTGTGAGAAGCACTACTGTATATAAATACATTTCAATTAAATTAAATGAAACTGTAAAAGTAAATATAATTGTTACCGATTTCACGACATGGATAATTTACTGTGCTTTTTTTATGTAAATGAAATCTTTTGTTTCTAGAGCCACTGTGGGGGGAAAAGCCCACTCCTGTGTATTTGCTTTATAAAAGATTTAAAATGTAAGCCCACTCTCCGGATTTCTTTTCTTCATTCGCTATTGACATTTTATGATGCACCACAGAGGTGAAGGACACGATTATTGTGCATCTTTCAAATGCTGACCTCGAATTTGTCTGAACTCAACCAAGCTATTCTTTACACTCTCGTCCTGTTTATTCCCATGTCAACAAAGGGAAAAAAATAATAATCATGCACTGTATGTACTGCCGCACATAATAAAAAAAATTGCCTGAACACAAAATGGATGTCCCAACAAGCTTATCAAAATAAAATCCTGTTCTCACAGCGTGTGGTTGATTTTTCCGGTTCATGGTTCTGCTGATCATGAATAGCTGTGGCTGCTTCACAGCCTAATTCATATTTCATTGCATAGTGTTGATGGAGTCACTGCCTTTTGCACTGATAGGAGATTTCCTTTTCAATTTCTTTTCTAGCGGCTAAGGTTTTGGGTGCAGGTAGGGAAGGAGTGCTCCTTCTGTGCGAAAGGGCAGCTTCAGCACAAAGCTTCAGTCTCCACGGGGAGACATAAAGCAGTCTTATCTATGTGCTTAAGCTCTATATGCAGTGGTGACTGAGCTCGGAGGATTGTATCGATGGACATGGGGAAAGATAAAAGATCGGCTGAAGGTTTGAATGGGGGGCGTCGATGTTTCTTTTTACTTAATGTCGGCTGCTTTTGTGTTCAAAGATAACAGACTTACATCAGGATTATGATAAAGCATTGGCTTTCGAGTTATCCGAACCTATTCAGTAAAGTTTCGGTGCGGTGAAAGAATATTAAATAAATAGCGGGAAATTACTCAAACTCCTACATTTTCACCCAGGTTCTGTAAGCTTTAAAAACGATACACTTCCCGGATAAGTTTCTGTTTTGCATTAAAAAAAATAGAGCAAGGAACAAGAGTAAGATATAAATATATATAGTGCCTGTCAAAAGTTTGCAAACAACTACTTTTTTATCGCTTATGATACACATGCATGTTCCTTTTGTTCCTATTCAACAAACTTGTGGAAAAACACAAGAATTGCACAACAAATGACTGGAAGAAAGTCCTGTGGACAGATGAGTCAAAATTTTTGGCTCTAACAGAAGAACTTATATAAGACAGAAAAGATGTTACCAAACTGCTTCATACTCACAGTCAAACATGGAGGTGGAAGCTTAACGGTTTGGGGTTGTTTTGGAACAGGGAAGCCTTGAGACTTTTTCCAGGTGAAAGCAACACTGAACCAACATGGCTAATATTCTATACATCAATGCCATGCAATTCCATCTAGACTGCAGCTAATTGGAACCACCTTCACCACACAACAAGACAATGACCCCAAGCATCCAAGCTCTGTAAGTGTTATTTATAGGGCAAGCATGAAATGGAATGGCCTGCCCAGTCACCACACCTAAATTCTATTAAAATGATGTGGAATGCACTGGATTGCAAGGTCAGAAAGATATATGCAACTAGTGAATAACACCTTTGGGTAGAAGGGTATTAGGGAAGAGGCTGAAGCTTAACGGAAACAAAGTGTCTAGATTCCAAGAGTGCATAAAGCTGTAATTGATGCTAAGGGATGATTTTTCAATGGAAATAAACTTTACCATACCGTTACCTAGTTTGTTGCATATAAACAAAAGGTATATGCATATGTGTCCCAAAAATGATAAAACATTAGGTGTTTCCAGACATTTGACAGGCACCGTACTTTAAGTTACAGACACTGTGTGATGGCTGCCACATATCAGCAAACGACAAAATTAAATGAACGTGTGCCACTTTCTGTATGACAAATTCTGCAGGAGGCACGTATAAGTACACTCCAGTGATGTTTTTATTTCTACTTGTGTTAAAATATAAACAAGGATAAAAGGAGGGAAGCATCTGTGTTTGCTGATATACACACTTTAGTCAATACACTGGTTAATCACACGTTTTTACAAATGTGAATAAGAGCGTAAGACTTTTTTTTAGGCTGCATTTGGCCAATTAGTGATTCAAAATTTAGCTCAGTTGCATCCTGTTTCCACTCATTATACTTGAGATGTTTTTACAACTTGATTGGAGTCCACCTGTGGTAAATTCAGCTGACTGGACATGTTTGGAAAGGCACACACTTGTCTCTATAAGGTCCCACAGTTAACAGTGCATGTCAGAGCACAAACCAAGCCATGAAGTTCAACAAATTGTCTGTAGACCTAAGAGACAGGATTGTATCGAGGCACAGATCTGGGAAAGGGTACAGAAAAATTTCTGCAGCATTGAAGGTCCCAATGGGCACAGTAACCTGGAAGAAGTCTGAAACGGCCAAGATTCTTCCTAGAGCAACCTCCTGGACAAACTGAGCGATCGGGGGTGAAGGGCCTTAGTCAGGGAGGAGACCAAGTACCTGATGGTCACTCTGAAAGAGCTCCAGCATGTCTCTGTGGAGAGAGGAGAACCTTCCAGAAGAATAATGATCTCTGCAACACTCCACCAATCAGCCTGTATGGTAGAGTGGCCAGACGGAAGGCAACCCTTAGTAAGAGGCACATGACAGCCCAACTTGAGTTTTCCAAAAGGCACCTGAAGGACTCTCAGACCATGAGAAACAAAATTTTAAATCTTTGGCCTGAATGCCAAGCGTCATGTCTGGAAGAAACCAGGCACTGCTCATCACCTTTCCAATACCATCCCTACAGTGAAGCATGGTAGTGGTAGCATCATGCTGTGGGGATGTTTCAGCAGCAGAAACTGGGAGACTAGTCAGGATCAAGGGAAAGATGAAAGCAGCAATGTACAGCGACATCCTTAAGGAAAACCTGCTCCAGAGCGCTCTGGACCTCAGACTGGGGCGGGTTATCTTTCGACACGTTAATGACCCTAAGCACACAGCCAAGATAACGAAGTAATGGCTACGGGACGACTTTGTGAATGTCATTGAGTGGCCCAGCCAGAGCCCAGACTTGAATCCGATTAAACATCTCTGGAGAGATCTGAAAATGGCTGTGTACTAAGCTTGAGATGGAAGAAACTGCCCCAAAATAGGTGTGCCAAGCTTGTAGCATCATAAAAATCTCAAAAATACTTAACGCTGTAATTGATGCCAAAGGTGCTTCAATAAATGATTGAGCGAAAGCTTTGAATACTTATGTACATGCGATTTTGTTTTGTTTTTTAATTTTTTATCAATTTTTAAAGATTTCAAACAAACTACTTTCACGTTATCATTATGGATTTTTGTTTTTTTAAAGAAAAAATTTAATTGACCAATTTTGGAATAAGGCTGTGACATAACAAAATGTGGAAAAAGTTAAGCACTGTGAACACTTTTCCCGAATACACTGTATTAACTTAATTTGAGCAGGGGGTCATCAGCTGGAGAAATATGACAGCTGGAGAAATATGATCTAGATGTGGATCCAGAAATTTATTTTAGTGGACTGATACAGAAAAACGTGTAGAATTCCTGTAGCACAGCTGATTCTGAGTCTTCTTCTTTCGGCTTCTCTTATTAGGGGCCACCACAGCAGATCATCCGTCTCCATACCCCCCTGTCTTCTTCATCTGCCCCTTTCAAATCAACTACCTGCATGTCTTTCCTCACCACATCCATAAACCTCCTCTTTGGCCTTGCTCTTTTCCTTCCCCCTGGTGGCTCCATCCTCAGCATTTTTCTACTGACATACCCCATGTCCCTCCTCTGCACATGTCCAAACAATCTCAATCTCGCTTCCCTCACCTTGTCTCCAAAACGTCCTACATGCGCTGCCCCTCTAATAAACTAATTTCTAATCCTGTCCATCGTCGTCACTCCCAACGAAAACCTCAACATCTTCAGCTCTGCTACCTCCAGCTCCACCTCCTGTCTTTTACTCAATGTCACTGTCTCTAAACCATACAACATCGCAGGTCTCATCACAGTCCTATAAACTTTCCCTTTCACTCTCGCATATACTCTTCTATCACAAATCACTCCTGCCACTCTTCTCCACCCACTCCACCCTGCCTGCCCTCTTTTCTTCTCACTTCTCTAACACACTCTCCATTACTTTGCACTGTTTACCCTAGGTACCTGAAGTCCTCCACCTTCTTTACCTTTTCTCCCTGCAACCGCATCACTCCACTGCCCTCCCTCTCATTCACACACATGTACTCTGTTTTACTTCTACTGACTGTTAAATTTCGGGTGGACAGAGAACTATACATTATGTGAAGTGCCACTGTCTAACAATACATAAGCAATTAAAATAGATGTCTTTTTTAAATTCATAAACAATCATTAATGTTTATGCATCAAAAGACAGCTGTTGTCACTGCCATGTACATTTGCAAACAAGGAATTTTAATTGAATTCCATTGCTCTAGATTGCTGAGACTTAAGACTTTGGCATGTGGAGTACTTAACTGCTAAAACAGATTCCCAAAACACCCCAAAAAATATCCATTAACTCCGGTATGCTGCACTGTAGCATTCTCACCTGAGTGCTTTGAGAGGAGGAATGGCGGTGACCTTGCCCACAGGCTTGGGGCCCACCGCAGGGGGCATTATTACCAGCAACCCCCTGGTTCCACTTGAAGGTTTGGCCTGGGCTCCACGACTGGGGCTCAAAGGAAGAGGTCTCAGTGGAGGTGTGGGTGAAGGCTTCGTCTTAATCTCTGATGCCATCTGGGATTAGAGGTAAAAACAAAAAGAGAAGGGCGAAAAAATGTAACAAATTACTGCACCAATAATTGTACTAAATTACTGTATATCCTGCGACCTGTGCACCATCTTGATCAGTGTCATACTGCTTAGCAACTGGGACATAAACAGCACAACAGAAAAAGCATACTAATGCAGCCACAAAAACCTGCATCTGCTTTCTCTAGCATTCTTAATTATAAGAGATGCAAATCAGATCAAGCCATTTAACTATAAAACAACCCACCAGCCTTAACAACTCATCAATCATGGCTGCACTAGTGTAACAAGCTTTTCTGATGTGATGAGCTTTTATCACCAACGTTTGCCCTGCACAGATTTTCCTTGCTTTTGTTCATCTGGTACAATTCATAAAGGCCTTGATGATCCTCAGATAAGCTGAACATGCTAAAGTAGAGCTGGAGCTAATAAAGCTCAACTCTATCTTACTACACAAGTGGAAAAGTAATCTCTGGGTGTTTCTACCAAAGTGCTTATCTGTCTCTACAAATAACAGAGAAGGTGTGAGGACTGTGGATTTTACCAGTGGGCTGCGGGTGGGGTTGAGGGGCAGGGGTTTCTTAGGAGGGCTGAGTTTGGCAGCAGTGGGACTGCACTTGGCTCCCTCCAGGGTTTTGCTGATGGGAGGAGGAGGCCGAGTTGCTTTGACATCACGAAGGTGGGGGGAAGAGGCTGGCCGGAGGGGTCGGACGATGTTGACTGGTTGGGTGCCATTGGAAGCAGGGCCTGGCCGCAAAGGGAGCACTTCCTTACTAGTATGAGGTAGCTGCAGAAAGCAATACAAAACAAAGTAATGAATACTATGCGAGTTTTGTTTAATATTCAACTGTTACATTATCTCCATTCATGGATAATTTTACATTTTGGACAGAAAAGTAGGTATTCAAGGACATCTCTGTACCTTAAGATTGGTGCATTTATTGGATGGTCCCACTACCTTCAGATGGAACGCTGAGTTTAAGTGTCCATTCTTCCCCATGGAATTTTCATGTCTGTTCAAATAAAATTACAAACAGGAAATGGGTACATCTGAAGGACATTTTTGAGTACTCTGCAACTGCTGAGATATGTTGAAGAGGTTTTTTTTTTTTATTAGATTTTATTTTACAACTAAGTAGAGGTCCAAGGACAAATACTAAACAGAAAAGGCTTTTGAAACACAGTTTGCTTTGTCATCTACAAATGTTGTTAAAGCTCTATCATGCAAATGAGAAGTCATATATGCACATGAGAAATACTGAAGTCTACTCTGGGCCAAAACTCATTGAAGATAGACTGAGGCAAAGTGGGAAATTGTGGTGCTGAACTGGCCTGCCTGCAGTTTAGACTTTTCACAGTTTTTAAAACATTTCGCACATCATAAAATGAAAATAATATAACAAAGAACTCACATAGAATAACATCCCTCTCCTAAAACTGGTCTTCTCAGTTCCCACATGCATACAGACTGTTGTTAAATCAAGAGGGGATGCTACACTGTGATAAACATGGCCCTGTCGCAACTATTTTGGCGATGTGCTGCGGCCATCAAAATCCAAATGATCTTGTATTTTCCTTAATATTTGACATTTCCTCAGTTTAGACATTTGATATAAATTCTATTTTCTATTGTGAGTACGATATGGGTTTTTGAGATTTGCAAATTACTGCTTCTGCTTTTATTTACATATTACATTTCCCCCAACTTTTTTGGAATTGAAATTGTACAAAGTGCAAAGTAAATGTACTGCATTTGTTGTAAAAAAAAAAAAAAAACATACTTGGACTGATAAATGGGTGAATCAGGGGGTTTGACATTGTTCCATAATAATGTTTTGTTAACTGTGAAACTTCCAACTTCTTTCCCAACCAGGCTTTGTGGATATAACCAATTAAAGCCATTTCACTTCAATATAAATATGCTACTTCCTGCAGTTTCTAACAACATATCACAGAGCAAATCATATTATCCAAAACTATAAGGAACAAACAACTCAGTTGCATCTATTAGTCATCCAGCTGTTTCTGTTAGCTAAAGATCTCATGTGGCCCTTTTCCCTTTTGTCTCACCCCGTGTTTAAACAACATCTGTGTCACTAGCTATGGGCCGACGGGCATAATCATTGGGATGGAGGCTTAGAGAAGACACTCTATTATTTATTTGTCAGGAGAAACTATATAGAGATGTGTGTTTAGGAAAGAGCTTGAAAGAGTACTTGAAAGAAGAAGCCCAATAATTCCCAGGGGAACATCACAAATTTATACTGCCTTCTGTGTTTGTGCCTTGGACAAAACTTCAACAATATGGCAGAAAGTCTTTGGTTGTTCTATAACACGTGGTGTTGTTTCTCTCACATCTAAAATCCACGGTGATAATAATGCTGAAAGAAAAATCTTTAAAAACTACTTATAACCAGCATTACATTACAGCAATGATAACCTGCAAAGTGGCTTTTATTCACAATATGCTTATTTTTATGACTAACGACTTTTATGTAATCTTAATTTTTACAAAATTAACAAAATATACCATGAGAAAAAAACATTCTGAAACTGAAAACAATGGCAGAAATTTCTTTTTGCCAGTCATGGCATCCGAATGTGTTTATGATTTCGAAGTGTTTTGTTATTAGGCATAACAGTGCTTCATTTTGATTGGCTAATGTGATTTGGCTCAACAGCTCCTGAAAAGAAGAAACTTTAGTGAATGCGGGGTTCTACGTAAGGTTATAGAGTTTCTTAGTGTTACTTAGTCTATTTTATTTTATACTTTTTTGCCAAATTTTGTTAATAATATGTTTAATACTTTTGGCACAAATGTAATGATATTTTTTTATGATCATATACAGTGGTAATCCATCTATCTAATGACTAAGTACAGACAATTTGCAGCATAAATTAACTGATTTTACACTCCTTGTTTCACAATTAAGGCACACACCCAGTATACTAGTAAAAAACATAATAGCAACAGAACATTACATTTAGCAAATTACAAAAAGTAAAACAAACAAAAAACATACACAATTGAATATAGCTAAATATCATGATTTTGACAGTTTGTTCAAAAAAGAACTGGATTTGTTCTTTAAATATAGTGAAGTTTTTGGGTAAAATCTCATTAGAATACAATAGAATACAATCATTTGGAAAAAGCCACTGCGCTAAGTATGATGCACAATTATGCTTGAAATGGGTTAATCACATCAGCTAGTCATTATGTATTTATTGAAACCATAACCCTTTTTAAAATTTTACAATGTTGAGGATAGACCTGCCACAGTCACAAACTTCAACACCTTGACAGCTTTCATTATTAGTGCATTTTCAAACTGGTGCAAAGATGCACTAAAACCCTGTGTGTAAAAGTTGTAAGAAAACCACCTACATAATTTGTGGTGTTTTAACTAAACATATGGGCAAAACACACCTTGACTATAGGAATGCAATCGTTCATGAAATATTTATTTTGTACTGAACAGATAAACTGTTCTTATCAGATACTTATACAGATATAAAAGGAGGTGCACTAGTTTTTTTTAGAAAGCATGCCAGAAATTTAGTTTGCATCCAACTGGGGTACCACAGGACGCAACACAATGCTTTTTCCTACATTAAATATACAGATCGAGATTGGACATAGTTCAGAAATGCTTTAGAAGTTTTCAAAAGATTTCATTATGTCACATCCCAATAAAGACATATGTAATGCTAATTGCATATACTAATACAAAGCATCTGTGCAACTGCTACAGAAGTAAATCAAAGCATCCAGCATCATTTTATTACTCTTACATTTTCAGGATGTATTTTTCAATTGCTGAACCTTTTTTCCTTCTCTATACAAGCATTTTTTATTGCACTGCTGATAGCATACCTGTTGTTAGCCTTGCTCTTCTCCCTCTGTGAGAGCCATTTGTGGTAATAGGAGGTCTTGATTTTGATGCAGAAAAAGGCGATGAGAACAGCAGGGAGCAGCACCAGAAAAGCAAAGAGCAGACCGACAACTAGCCCCACCTGGCCTAAGTGCGCACAGCAAATACACAAAATTTGCCGTCAGACATTAAAATACCACTTGCACTGAAAAGTGCAGAGCTATAAAGATAAAAAATAATAGAGTGGAGGAAAGCGCTAGATAGAGCTACAAAATACTGAATTATAGATTACTGAGAGATTTTCTTCATTATATATGAACTGAGCCTGGGTCACAATCAAACTGAGATGGTCATGACGAGAAAACTAAAAGGATAGAGATCAATAAAGGTGGTGCCATTTTGATAAAAGGTGAATGTGTGGGTGTGCATGTGTGTGTATGTGTGAGCTACGATCATCAAACCGGCCAAAGGTAGTTGACAAAGAAAGACAAAATACACTTCATGTTTTTGAGAGAAAAGAAGGTGTAGCTGGAGGAAGGGAGTGAAGATGAGCTCACTGTCATACTGCACCGGTCCACTGTCCACGCTGCCTCCCAGCCCTGGTTTATCACAATAGGGTGGTGCCCAGCCTCGATTACAGTGGCAGTTACTGTTGCTGTTACACACCTGCATACAAAACAGCACCTTACACTAAAGAAGGACAAATAGTAATCTCCTGCTTTCACTTATGGCTTAATTTAATTCAATTTCATTTGTGCTGCCCAATAATGCTCAATTTTATTTTATTTTATTCGTGTTCATTGTCACAAAGAAGAGTAACCAGATCTTGAATGTGCATGTGTGACAAGGAAAAACAATTACTGAGAAGACATGAGGAAGAAACCAAAAAAGAAATTAGAAACAAAAAGAAACGTGCTCTCCTGGTGTTTCATGTATACTACTGTATGTTCTCAGAACAGTCAGACACACATTAACAACATCGCTTTCTCCAGCTTTATATTCAAAATGTTTTTTTCAAACTGTTGCTTGCTTGAACAAGTGACAATTGTAGAAAAAAGAGAGATAGGCAAGCACCCTTAAATAAGTGATGTGGTTCTATTAACTGTTTTCTGCTCAATCTCTAAACTTAGACAATAGCTCATTCAGGGACTGGAAATGTTTACAGGTGCTACATTTAGAAAACCTTCTTAGTACTTGCATATAAAACTCATTTTTTGATAGTATGAACCCAGTACAGGTATAAAACTAAAAAGCAGATGAATACATTTCTGATGAGCTAGTTCACCTCAAGCTAGCTGATGGTAGATTATGGGGTGGTTCCCACATCGTATATGTTTTTTTCATCTTTTATCATCTTTAGATGTTCCTAAGCCATTTGTATTGCTTCAGGATAATTCTTTAAAACAATGTATTAGTCCACACAGAACATTCCAATGGTTAAAGTGACTTTTAATGCCAGATAACTGCAAATATATTTCGAGGTATGCACCGAAATTGATTTTCCCTCTGCTCTAATTGTAATGTTTATTATGCAAACACTATTTCATGCTCAATATAATACTAATATCTGGAGAAAAGAAGGAGAAAAAGGCTTGCAGTACTGCAATAACGTTTATTTTTGCTCGTGAACCTCACACACCTCTAAGCCCCGGGATCAATGCTGAATCAACTGATAGTGCAAAAGAATAATAGGAAAGGGCTTTCTGAGTCACTAATCCACCTTCCAAGCATTTTCTTGTTTGGCTGCCCTTTCAAAACCTGACAGAGTAAACAAGTGATAAATAAAGAAATGGGAGAATGGAAATAAAGGGGGAGAAAGAGAGAAAAAGGCAAAAGGATTAAAGAAGATGGAGGTTGGTGTCTGTGCTGCTTGGGGGCTGTTTACGACTATTTGCACAAAACAAACAAATAAACTGCACCAGATTAATTTAAGAAAATGTTCCTTTTAAGAGTGCCAGTGGGGGCAGAAATGTGAGTGACCCTGGGGTGGTATTAAAGGATTTAGAGGTGTGAAATTCAGCCTGGCTCAGGGTTAAGGAGAGTTTAGATAGGATGAATACTAATGTTTATGGTCATGGTTTGAGGGAGTAAAGTCCCATTTATTTTAGACTGGGAACATAAAAGCAGTGACAAGCTACAAAAACGATTCTTTTTATTTCTTACCCCATGACCATTGCAGCGGACAATGCAGGCTTCCAGCTCGCCAAAAGAAGCATTTTGACACTTACGGTCCTTGCACACCTGAAGTAGTAAAACAAAAAGGTTATAATAGTAATTACACTAATTACAGCTTCAACATGGAAACAAGTGTCACATTCAATTTATACCAAACAGAATAAACTGAGAGAATGAGAGAATGCATCACCTGACAAAAATAAGTATAAATGCTTAATAAATGACAAGGTCAGTTTGTGATACGATGTCAGAAATAGTCCTACTCCTTTTTCTACCTGTATATAATAATCTCATCTAGATTAATGTGAAATCTCATATCTGCTGTCAAGTGAAAGCCGAGAGAATTAAACCTTTAATTTTCAGTATAGAATCAAAAAATTTTAAATATGGAATTGGTGCAAAAAGTGCATTTTATATTCCGAAGGTAAATGTTTCCGTAAACCACCATGTCCAGAATTGTTTTATTCCTTTTATACACAGCAATTTATAAATGATTATTATAATAAGATAATTCTGACACATAAAGTACATTCTAAACACTTTACATATTGTCAAATTGTCAAATGTCTGCAGCTTGTCTTTTTACTGAGAAGCCTTAAACTTGACTTTCCTGTGGTGGAAATCTTGACTGTTACATAACGCCACTCGAGTTGACGTCTCATAAACAGTAAATAAATATCTTCAACATAAAAAAAAACGTTTTCGATTTGTTTGAAAAATTTGTTTTTAGAAAACAATTATATAAAGTATTCGAACAAGTGCATCAATATTTACCTCGCAATGGCACTACTGTCAAAGCTGCTGTTAAAGAAATATTGAATTTAACTCTTCTGTCCATTTAAAACAGAGAATTCAACAGTTCTGTGGGTTAAAGTGAGTAAAAAAGTATGAGAATTTCTTTGTGTGTGTGTGTGTGTGTGTGTGTGTGTGTGTGTGTGTGTGTGTGTGTGTGTGTGTGTGTGTGTGTGTGAGGGAAAGATGTTTGTAATAAATGATTTGATGCTGTAAGTCACGAATTTTAACAGGGTGATCAGTTTGATGAGGTGACCGACTTTACAGCATGATAATGTTTCTGTTAACTTTAATAAGAATAATCACCCGTCTTCATAATTCACATCTGCCTCATATCCATTTTTCGTGTCATTACATAGAACAGACTATAACCTTTCTAATGTCTCTGAAATCATTTCTGCCAGCTCCAGATATCATGAGTTATGTGAGCTCCTCAATTACAAGTGACATTAAATGTTTAGTATGCACAGTTAGCAGTGCTTTGGAGTGTGTCAAATGGGTCAGATGATGACTAGGCATTCAATTATTTGGTTAAGCCAAAATGCATAAACAGGAGGATCTGAAGGAGCTGCAATCGGTAATTCGGCACTTATTTAAAATTTAAGCACATTTTAAGCACGAGCATTTTTAAGATTTGTATTAATAAGTCCTCCATATGGATCCAGAGTGCTGTATATTAGACTTCTTATTAAACTCAGCATGACTTTTTTTTTGATAAAATGAACACGAGCATGAAAGACATATGTTTGATCCAAGATTTCAGTACTATTGATGCTCCTACTTCTCCTGACTTGACTAATGTGGGTGTTATCTGCTTGCCTTGCCCTCTCCACATTTGGTGCCAGTCATGACGAGGCCCGGATCAGGAAGGTCCCCCTGTCCATCCTGAGTGCTGTACACATATGTGCCACGACATTTCACCTCGATGCCATCTGTGCGGATAGTGGTGTCGATGGAGACGGCGTTAGTGCCCTTCGGCTTTTTGGCAGCACTGTGGCACTGGATCTTCCCGCATTTGGCATCACTGTGGGAGACAAGGTTAAGAGTTTCATGAATTGTTGTTTTTCAGAAATTGAATTCAGACTGCTCCTAATTGTTTCATTACGTCAGCACCCAAACTGCAGCAGATTATTCTGACTACCAGACAGTGACTTGTTTAGTTTTTCAATGCAGAACGGATTACTGAGCCTCCCCCCCCCGTTATCTTAATGAAAGCAAGTTTAAAATAGTTACAAATGAAGGGAATGAGAAAAGAAATATTCACCAGCCTCTTTCATTCAGGTTATTCTCCTTACCTTTTTTCACACTTGACGTAATTGCCATGCCCGTCCTTGCCGCAGTTTCCGAAAGCGTTTCCTGCTGCGTTGACGTCCTGGAAACATGCGTCATGTGCAGGTCGTGCACCTGAACAAATCACATTCAGTTGTCTCATTATCATCTGTCATGTTATTAATTCGAAAATAAACCCACTTTGGAAATATTGGATACACACAGAAAATAATGCAGGACTGAAAGAACTCATTTGATAATTCTTTCTAATTTCACTACAAAAGCAAACGATCATCATTAATAATACATGTATCAATATGGCAATAACTGTTATGAGCTGTGCACACATAGCAGGCAATGTGTGGTGAACACAGATTGCGAATCTGCTCTGATCTCTGGCTTGATGTCAGCCTAGAGGTTTGACTGGACTGAAGCCCACAGACAGCTGGAGAGGAGTTCTGCCACCAGCAAATTCAACCAGTGTTTGATCAGCGAGGCTGAAAAAAAAAAAAAAAGCCTTGCAACTGCTCAATTAAGGGAGCAAATTAGAACAAATTGGTGCTTCTCAAGAGGATTTTTGAAGAAGGCTCTGAATTAGGGTTCTTGTTTCACCCTCTTTTTTACAAATGAATTCAGAATAGCTGATAGAAATGACATCAAACCTCAGGTCAAAGTTCAAATTTGAAAAGAATACAAATGAATAAAATGTCTGTTAATTTATTCTTGTAAAAAAATAAAGAAAAAACATACAGTATCTCACAAAAGTAAGTACACCCCTAACATTTCAGCCACTATTTTATTATATGTTCTCAATAGACAATACAATAGAACTTAAATGTGCAGCTTGTATAGCAGTACAGATTTACTGTCCTCTAAAAAAACTCAACATACAGACAATATTGTCAAAATAACGGGTAAAAAAAAGTACATCCTAAGTGAACATTGTGCCATTGTTATCTAGCGTTGCCTTAATACTCCTGGGAATGAATTTCACCAGAGCGGCACAGGTTGCTGCTGGGATCCTCTTCCATTTTTCCATAATGACATCACGGAGCTGCTGGACAGAGGTGGCAAAAGTACACACATCCTTTACTTAAGTAGAAGTACAGATACTCATGTTTTAAAATACTCGGGTAAAAGTTGAAGTACTGATTAAACTTTTTTACTCAAGTGAAAGTAAAGAAGTCTTGGCTCTGACATGTACTTAAGTAAAAAGTAGTTTGTGTCGCCATTATGAGGGAAAAACCCACAAAACTCCACCTAGAGGGTAAATTGTGTAAAAAATGGCGGATTTTCTGTTTGATTTGAGACTTGGCGCATAAATAAAACAAAAGTTTACTGATTAAAAATATTTTTATCTGGAGTTTAATAATTTATTTTACATCTAAGTAAAGAAAGGACGTCGTAGATAAATGTATTTTTTTCCGCAGGTTTTAATTTCGCCTCTTTTATATTTAGAAAATTTTTTATGTATTTAAATTTTTTTAATTAAAATGGTAAAAACAGAAATGCTGAATTGATGGCGCGTTAATAACATTTAGTGCCGTTTACAATAATTTGAATTTTGACAGCCAAATATATATATATATTAATACAAAACAAATTAAAAATGTTGTTACCTAATGAATGTATCCAGGCTGAAGATCCACATATAGAACACAAGCAGAGAAAAGATGATGATGATCATGAATGTGTCTGTTCTCAGTCATGTTTACATCACTGACTCCCTCTGTCTCATCCACATTAACCCCAAACTTCTTACTGCCTCCTGCCTGCTGATTCTAAACTTCGTAAACTAGTCTACATCTGTGGTGAGTGAGGGTCAGGACTTTATACACCAGCGGATTGAAAAAGACGCGTAGTAACAGGAAATCAGTTGTTCGGCTGAAATCGGCACGCAGTGAAAAAAAAAATAATAATATTTCACCAAATCAATGGATTAAAACTAAAGTAATGAGCCGGTTTTGAAAATGTAAGAAGTAAAAAGTACAGATATTTGTGTAAAAATGTAATGAGTAAAAGTAAAAAGTTGTCTAAAAAATAAATAGTGGAGTAAAGTACTGATACCAGAAAAATCTACTTAAGTACAGTAACGAAGTATTTGTACTCCGTTACTTCCCTCCTCTGCTGCTGGATGTTAGATACCTAGCGCTTCTCCACCTTCCGCCTTGAGGATGCCCCACAGTTGCTCAATAAGGTTCAGGTCTCGAGACATACTTAGCCACTCCTTCACCTTCAGCCTCCTAGGCAGGACAGTTGTGTGTTTGTGGTCATTGGAAAACTGATTTTAAGCATAGTTTCTGCTTCAGAATGTCACAGGAAATTATGGAATCGATGTTTCCCTCAATAAACCACAGCTCCCCAGTACCAGCAGCACTCATGCAGCCCTAGACCATGATGCTACCACCACCATGCTTGTAGGCAAGAAACAATTTTCTTGTTACACCTCACCAGGGCATCACCACACGTGCTGGACACCATCTGAGCCAAACAAGTTTATCTTAGTCTCATCAGACCACAGGACATGGTTCCAGTAAATCATGCTCTTAGACAGAGTGTCTTCAGCAAACTGTTTGTGGGCCTTCTTGTGGGCCTTCTGAGCCAACTTCAAAAGAGGCTTCCATCTGGGACAAAGGCCATGCAAGCCGACTTGTTGCAGTGTGTGGCGAATAGTCTGAGCACTGACAAGTGGACCTTCCACTTCTACAACCTTTAAAGCAATGCTGTAGCACTCATGCTTCTGTTTTTGAAACCAGCTTCTGCACCTGACACACAGCATGAGGACTCAACTTTTTCGATGGACCTTTGCAATGCCTGTTCCCGAGTTTATCCCATCTTGGAAAACCTCTGTATGACCCTGACCACTGTACTCAGGGTGTTACTGATCTTTTTATAGCCTAGGCCATCTTTGTGGAGAGCAACAATTCTGATTTTCAAATCCTCAGAGAGTTCTTTGCCATGAGGCCATGTTGAACATCCAGAGCCATGTTAAACACCCAGTAGTCAGTATGAGAGAATTGTTCTCAAAGCACCAAATTTTAACTGCTTCATTACAAGACACACAAATTTGTATGGTTTTGACAAGCAGATAGAAATATGATGTATATGACGTGGCTTTGCATAGTTACACGACATACAGTTGCTATCATTTAGGGCAGGGTTCACCAACATGGTGCCCGCAAGAACCACATGAGTCGCCCGTGGGCCTTTTCTTAAAATAGCTCACCATAGCGCCACTTACCAGTGAGCTGCATCATATATTTTTTGTTGCTATTCTTTTTTAAATCACACTTGCATTGGTGTGAATTTGAAAATGACTAGATATAGAATATAGATGACTAGATATAGATGAATATCATTAATTATTAATAATAACATATAATTAAAAGTAATTTGAGCAAATTTGTTATTTCAGAAGTGTGTATCAAACTGGTAGCCCTTCAGATTAATCGGTACCCAAGAAGTAGCTCTTAGTTTCAAAAAGGTTGGTGACCCCTGATTTGAGGTGTACTCACTTTTGTTGCCAGGTATTTAGACAATATCGGCTGTTGGTTGAGTTCTTTTCACAGGACAATCTGTAAATCTGTACTGCTATACAAGCTGCATATTGACTAAAATATATCCAAGTTGTATTTCTATTGTACCTTAAGAAGATAAACCTGTTTTTTTCTTAGATCAATAAAATATATACTTTTACTATGAAGATATCGCGCACACGCACGCACGCGCGCACACACACACACACACACACACACACACACACACACACACACACACACACACACACACACACACACAATCACTCTGTATCTTAAAAAATTGTCAAATGCTTTCTCACCTTTTAAAAGCTTTCTTTAAATGATTCATGGAATTGAATCATTAATTAAAACCAAGTCAGACCACCAAAAACCCTCAATCATCTTCATTCTAAGTATATAATTACAAATATTTAAAAGAAAAATGCATTCCTCTGCCCCCCCACACACACATACATAAATGTTAGGGCTAATTATGTGCTCTTACTTAAATTCCTACATCTTCATTTCTAACCAGGGTGTAACAAGGCTAAAGCGTTTATCGTCTGATATTAGCTGATATCGCTGTATTGAATAAAACATTAAACAATGTACATTTATAAGCATTGAAATCCGTATTAGTATCAATCAATTTAATGTCTCATAGTATTTAAAACGATTATTTATTTTAAGCCAAGGCGATGTGTAAGGAAAGTAAATCCTTTACCAAGTACATGATTCTATAGTCAATAATTACGTTTCAGTATTGTCAATATTGAAATATCTGGTATGTGTAATGCATGCACCGTGAGCAGCGCTGTAAAGAGTGCGTGTCTATTCTTTTCTATGGCTTGATGCAACGTGAGCTTGGAGGATTGACAGGACCGAAAATCTATATTGCATGATGTGTGTATTCTCACCGTAGCCCCATAGCTGCAGGCACTGTTGCTCGTGAGTGAGGCACATGCCGTTATAGCAGTAGGCGTGGCTGTACTGGCACAAGGATCCATCCAGGAGGTACACGTTAGAGGGGCAGTATGGTGAGCCACCGGTGCAGTACTCTGGAAGGTCGCACGAGCCTGCTGCACTTCGGCACATCGTACCTGCCTGCTTCAGCTAAAAGTGTACAGAAAGCGAGCTCACATGGGTGTTCACTTATGCACATTTTCTTGTATTGTACGTTTAGATGCGGACGGGAATATAGACAGGACTGAGAAATCAAGAGAAGATTCCAAGGGTCAGAAGAGAGAAAGAAAAAAAAGGTATAAAGAGAGAGACAGGAAGACTAAAGAGTGATTAATTGGATGTGGAATAAAAGAAGTGAGACAGCAATAGGAAAAGAAAGAAAGAAACAAAGTATGGGTACAGTCAGAGACCTTGCAGCCTTCACAGCAAACACCGTGGGCACACTGTGCGTTCTGCCTCAGAGTGCAGTTACTGGCATGGCAGCAGTCATTTGTACATTCCTGTAGGAGGTTTAAAACACACACACACACACACACACACACACACACACACACACACACACACACACACACACACACACACACACACACACACACACACACACAGACGTAAGCCACCTCTGTTCTTTTGCTGCTGAAGCACATCACTGTGTGACCCTGTACCCACACACTCAGTCACTTAGCACAAGTCAAGTTATTCACAGTGACCTCAAGACCACATACAAACATTCATATCACCGACACATCAGTCGTGGGTAGCAAACAGTGTATTTTTTAATCGCTGTGACAAAGTAAAAAAAATATATATAGTCAGAGATGATGCATGTCACTGTAGTGATGCTGAAGCAGAATGGGTACTTGCAGACTGGTGACTTTTACATCCCAAAACACACACCCGCACAAAAAAGGCACACACAAATATAAAACAACAGAGGTGTTGGGCAAAGTTAGCACAAGTGGCAATTTTTTTCCACAAATACAAAGGAGCAGGTGGTGAGAGACGAAGCTTGAACAAGTATAATTAACACACCCACAACAATGCATAGCAAGACCAGCACTGGCAAATCTGTCTAGAGCTGGCGTGTAGAACAGCCAGATAAGTGTGGTGTGTTGAAAGGTTGCATTTGGGTAGCTCTAACAATATGCCCATTCATTTCCCTCTAACACAGGCTGCAGGTAGCATGCAGGACGGCAATGCTAACAATAATAAATGAATATGCTTTTAGCATAATGCACAGTGTGGACAGTGAAGTGTATAGCAGACCTAAAAAAGTCCAGGTGCTTATGTATAATTAGGAATGGTTACCCGAGTCTACCTACACCAGATGGTAAACCATCCATCCATAATATGAGCCCTGACAACCTGCCAATTGCAGATTTGCAGGAAGGTGAAATTTTTCCTTTCCCCTCCACATCTCTGTCACTCATTGTGTTCCATTTTTTCCTGACTTACATTTTGAGTAAGTGCATGTCGCTTTACCATCTGCTCTCATCGTTTAAAGAGAAAAAAAACCCCAAAAGTCATGAACTGTTTATAAATAAATAAGAGTTGCAATCAATTCAGAAATGTATATTTCTTCATCTCTCTTTATGTAATTGATATTGTAATTGTATTTGTACAGAATTACACAAAATGTCACGATTAACAAGCATAGAACTATTTAACGTTTTCCCAAATATCTAGATAGATAGATAGATAGATAGATAGATAGATAGATAGATAGATAGATAGATAGATAGATAGATAGATAGATAGATAGATAGATAGATAGATAGATAGATAGATAAAACTTTATAGTCAGATAAACAGCAACAAAATGCAGTTTAGCATCTACCAGATGTGCAAATTGTAGCATTGTGCAAATAAACAAAGTAAAATGTTAATTTGATTTTCTATATTATAAACATGCTTTGACATTTTGTGTCCATTTTTATCTATTTTGTAAGTTACCAAATCTCCTTGTAACATTAAGTATATCGTGAGGACATTTGTCTAGTCCCCATGAATTTTTAAAAAGTTTTTTAGGTTGTAAGATCGAGGTTAAGATTAAGAATTGGTGTAGACCTGCACTGATTCTGAACTAATAGTCATGTATGACAAGTTTGCATGTTGCACTAACCTCAGGTTCTCCGCAGTCACATTCTTCCCCATCTTCTACGAAGCCGTTCCCACACCTCTTCCCACCCACCAGGTCCTTCATATTTGGCATGTTAAACAGGCACATTCCACCTCCTTTCTGGAAGTAGTTATCCAGATCCTTCTTGCTACAGCGGCTGAAGACTTTAGGAAATGGATGCCTGTTGGGCAGGTAAATTGTCACTGTAATTGCAGGAGGTTGGATAAAGAAACATAGATGGAACAAATTCAGGCAAAGCTCCCTAAGCCAGTTTTGTTTTTTCCATATGGAAACATTACAAGCTGGCCAGCATGGATTAGCCGGAAGGCTCTTACCCCGTAGCTGCTGCCATAACGCAGCCTCCCTGATCAGCCGTGGCTTCCACACAGCAACCTTCATGGTCATGGCTCATGCCAAAGTTATGGCCAATCTCATGAGCCATGGTGGCAGCTGCCCCAATGGGCAGATCTGAATGATCCTGCAGGAATCATAACACTTGTGGTTAGGAAGCTTCTGCATTTCTGCAAAAGTTACAAATTCTCTCTCAGGAGGTATTTAGGTTTTAATGTGTGGTCTGGCAAAATTATTCCATGTGTGAATCAATTTTCTAATCAGTCTGAACAAAACAGGTATTTGGACCATTAGGTATTTCTACATCAATCATAAGCTATTAGCAGTCGCATAGGATGGGGCACACGCTCAGGGACCGCCAGCCACTTGGAATACGCTGTCAATGGTGATTAGGTTTGTGGAGACTACACCATATGTCTGTGCCGTTAGAGTCCATTAGAGTTAGAAAGGCTAAGGGCTGTTTAGGATTCTGGGAATGTTAGAGCTGGGGGAAACTGAGTCCCCTGGTCAATCCTATAATCATTTTGTTTTTCATTCATTTTCTTTACCAAATATGAGAACATTTGTTTAGAACCTTCAATATTACAAAATAAGCATTATTCTGTCAATGTATGTAGCATATTAAGGCAAAAGAACAAAAGACACAATTTCCTTGACATTTAATGTTAGGGGTAAATTACGTTTCTGTATTTTGAATAGCATGTTTTCACTTTGTACATTTTTTTCCTCTCTGTAAACAACTTTATAAGACTGCTGATAAAAAAGCATGTAATGACAAAAAAAATCATATGGTATTTCTATATGTTAAAAATTTCCTTCAAAAATGAACAGACCTCAAACCTCAAGTAATAAGGCCCTCTTTGAAACATTTACTGTTTTTTTTTTTTTTTTAGCTCCATTCTTTCACAAACATTTTTAGCAATTATATCTTGTTCCCCATGTTACAGAAGCTGAAGTAAAAATTGAATCTCTCCTATTTGATTTGAGAGGAAACGGAGTGCGACGGCTTCATCATGCCTAATGCTTATAATATATATTCATTTCTGCTGAGCATACCCTCAGAGGATATAAAACAATAACAGCATATTTGTTCTTACAGATTAAAAAAAAAGTGCATTTGCAAAATTTGTCGGTTTGATTGTTTTCTTAGTCAGTACATGACGCCTTCATCTGAATAAACATACGGGAGGAACTGGATTATATCTGGGGAAATAAAGTGTTAGACTGTTAGAAATTATTCAGATTTGTACTTGCATTAAGACTCACTTTGTATCATGGCAGTGCTCTTTCTCTCTCTCTCTCTCTCTCTCTCTCTCTCTCTCTCTCTCTCTCTCTTAACAGTGAAATGATGATGATATTGTATCATTGATTTTATGTATAACAGCAATTCCAGTTTTGTAAGAGAACAAAGATTAATTGTTATGTGCAGCTGTAATATACATGCCCTGCCATTATAAGGCAGACCTTTAGACACCATTAAAACTCATACTGTAGTTATCTGACTTAATAGAGGGCACAGATAAGGCTTTAAATCACATCACGTATGTACCGGCCTTGAAAAACCCCTTTGCACATAGCACACATAAAAAACAAATGTTTACAATATACAGTACAGAGCTCTTACACTCAACCCTGCTACAGGAAGCATCTAATATTTACAATTCCTAATAAGCAACTATAAGAAATGTAAAAAGAAATGCAAAAGTGATCTAAAATAATAGAAATCTGTTCACTTTTTGAGAAAATATTGAACCCATCACAATACGTTAGTATTCCTCACAGCTCTTGTCTGTCACCAAGCAAGCTAATAGAGCCTATTAGAGCCTAATCAGCTGTGAGAGTGATATTGATCTTTTAATCAGAACCCATTGTGGATCAGAACCACACATCCATGTTCACACACACACACACACACACACACACACACACACACACACACACACACACACACACACAGGATTAGAATTGTACAGTGGTACTGTCACAAAAAAAAAACCCAAAAGTCCATTTGCTATCTTACCACATTGATGCCACCAGAATTCTCATGACTGCACATGCCTTCAAGGGGAGCCATGCCAATAGTGGTGCCCTTGAATATCACCCCCCTTCCAGGGAAGAAGAAAAGATACATCAATACGCATTAATGGCATAATTTTATGGTCATCAGTGAGTGAAGGAAACAGTGGTGACCTGATATGAAGATTTTGTTTGCAAGGGAGCAAAAGCAAAAGAGCTACTAATCAATAATGATGCAAGAAAACAGAGAATCGAAAAAGCAGGGTTGTGTATAGACGGACGTAAGCATGAATGTCAATTTTTCAGTAAATTAAATGAAAATCCAATAAGCATGAATTGCTTATCGGCGTTTAGAAT
The DNA here is from genome assembly GCF_946808225.1 of Silurus aristotelis. Classification (NCBI taxonomy): domain Eukaryota; kingdom Metazoa; phylum Chordata; class Actinopteri; order Siluriformes; family Siluridae; genus Silurus; species Silurus aristotelis. The sequence goes on from NC_139578.1 coordinate 20,267,462, forward strand.
CAATATGTGATGTTGAACTGTGAAACGTTTAATAAATGATTAAATACTGTGTTGACTTATTCTTTTGGTTGTTTCCCTTCATTGACAGATATTCCTCTATGGCTGATATATATTCATGGTTTTGCCAATCAGCTACTCGCTGATAGTGATGCCAGTGGGAAATATTCCCTTAATAGAGCAAAGCAGCAGCATTTTATCCCTCTAGTCGGGACTCCTCATGTACGCTAAATCAGATCAATTTCCAGACACTAAATATTGCTTAAAATTGGTAAGATAGTAAGTAAAGTGTATCTTGATATGATACGCAATTCATATAGGTTAGCAACATTTAACATTGGTTTAATAGACACATCCAATAGTTCATACATGAATATATGACAAGTTCTGTACTGATATAGATCCTTTAAATGCTCGTGACTAACGTGAGAAGTTGTGCGTTGTCGTGTTTCTTGCGGGACTTGAGCTTCTGTCTCCACTGCAGAAAAGACCAAAGTGTAGCGTTGGGTTCTTCATTGATAATGCACTGATCACGGTCTGTCCACACCTCTAGACCAATCAGAGGCACCCGGATATTCAGAGCTCTGTAAAACTGACCAATCGCAACACAACATGTAGTCAGAGACGGGAAAAACAATCAGAAAATCCTTTTTTTAAATACTTGAAGATCCTAAATAATAATTTTATGAAATTAAATAAAAGTGTTTTAAATGTAAACTCAGCCAGCAGCGCTAGCAGTGCTGCATTTAATACAAAATGATTAATTGTAACTTATCAATGTGAGTAAAGTACATTTTACATAAATTTAAATAATTTCTTCATATTTGTTATTTGTTATTTCTTAATATTTGTTTCAAACCTGATGATTCAGGCTAGATTAAATTTATGGGTGTGTCGCCTTCTGTGAACACATTTTTCCACAGAAGGGATGAATTGCAAGGAAAATATTTCCTTTTATACACTGGAATTAGCATCACAAATATGCTTTAATTTAAACGTTGACCATATAATGCATAGAGTCTTAAATATTGTATTTTTTAAATATTTTTTTAAGCATTGTTTGTGAATTCTTTATCATTCCTAATTATTATTTTATGTTATATTACCAATTATAAATAAAAAAAATACATTAAAAAAATAAACAAAATGTGAATGTGGCCTCAGAGTTTTGTGCATCCTGATTGAGGTTTTTGTTACATTACACGCTACTAATTAATCAGTACTAATAAATGAAATACTAGTTTTTGATATAATGCAGAATGGAGTAGAATCCACCCTGGACTGCACATGTTCTTCTGCCGTCATTGTACATTTTGTACAATCTGCTGTAATTGCACATTGCACTCAATGAGCCAGTGACAGAAAAACAGAGAAATCATTCAATTAAACAAATAATGAGGATCAAATACCTTATCAACGTAATTGGCAATTTCCATTATTCTTCGTTTCGTTTTTTCAAGGTCCTTGTTCTGCTTTCTGTACTATTGAATATTAAAAAGATATAGTTAACAATAAACAAAAATACACAAACAGAGCAAAGTTACATTAATACTACTTAAATACATGATAAAGTACATGATATAATAAAACGATGAAGAGATACTGTTGTAAAACCTGCTGTCATTTATACAAGTGGAAACACCAGTGTATAAGGAGCAATGCTTTAAATCTGATGATGCTGAAAAATGTGTGCTTTATTTAAATCAGTCAATGGAATGTTGTAGTGAACTTTTTTCCAAATGCTCTGTAGGTATTTAATACAAATATTAGCATAAAGCATGATTATTCAAAAACACTCAGTCGATCTGGGTCCGGGGATAAAGTTTTGACATGTTCACTTGTTTCCAGTTATTTTGACAAGAATGGCTGTATGTTGAGTTATTTAAAGTCAATTAAACCTCACTTACTTGTTTGGTGTATAAAAGCCTAAACCCTTAAATCTAAACCCCTACTAATATCACATTTAAAATGTGTGCTTACTTTGTCCGCAAAGTTATATGTTGCTGAACTCTTGGTATGAAATCTGCATAGCATTTTCTATTGTGTAAGCTTTAATTACTGTAGCTGTGGGTGCAGAGGGATCAGGGGCTTACCAGTGTGTTGTCAGCGACTATATAAAGCTCCATGTACTTGGTTGTGCCCCAGGCATTTCGTTTCACCTGCAAGAAGTAAGAGGACTCAAGGTTAAAACAATTTCTGCAGCTACTTCTTTTACTTGAAAACATCCGCCTTGTCCTATAATGTGATTTTAAAATGCATTATTATGTTCATTAAACATATTAAAGATAAAAAAAAAGTCAATGGGTTTATGTAGAGACCAGCATGTGGCTGTATTTAATTACCACATTTGGGTACAAAGCACATATCGCCTGCAGCAAGAGAGAATGTTTAAATTTCAAAAGCGAGGATATTAAAATTTTCACAGCACCCATGGACATCATATTATCCTTCTGCATGCTCTGACCCAATAATCCATCTAACTTCAATGAAGTGCATTTTCAATAACCTACTGTTCTTCATAAAATGCAATAATAAAAAAAAAAACTATTTTAGACTTTCATCATTTGTTTTGCTCTACTCTGTCACCTTACATGACTTAATTAATTGAGCCTACAATGACAAATGAATTTGAACTCATAGAACAACCATAGAACGATAATAATAGAAAATAGATTTATTCCACAATGAGTTGGTTTTAGTTTACCAGACCCATTGTTCTACAATGTTTTTGGTATAGTTGGTATCCTTATAATGAGTGTACTAAGTATACCAACTATTAATGAGTTATACTATTTATAAGTCTTACAGATTGGATTAAATAGGTTTCAAATGATAGTAGTCAGTCTCTTTTCCCAAATATCAAACTCCCATTGAACAAGTCTATTTGTCAAATTAAAGCTAAATACAGTGTTGCTAAAACAAGGACACGTACAGGTAATTTAGGAATAACGTCAAACTCAACAGCATGTACGAGGATTACTCCACCACCAGCAAGTGTAGATGTTCTTGTTACTAATCTTTTGCCAGAAATACACTTCAAACATAGAGAAATATTTGACAATGCTGTGACCTTAGTGGTGTTTTGAATCTGCTGGTTACTACTTCTTCAGATATTGTGCTAACAAAAATCTTCAATCTCAGAAAAACACATGAACAGACAGATCCATGAGCAGACACATGGATGAATGCTTGGTAAAAAACAGATGGCAAAAATTGTAGCTAGCCAAGAATGAGCTTTGATTTCTTTAACATAAGTAAATATGGGTAAGTAAAATCTCTGCATAACAAACAGGGAGGAAGAAACTAAAAACATTTATGCATTTGACTTTGCTGTGGCATTAATCCTGTTTGGATCAATTCCAAAATCTAATCAGTTTATTTGTTTGTTAAAAGAATTTATTGGTACAAATTTGTAAAAAAAAAAAAAATTCTTACATAAATTCACACACTCGGTTGCATTGAAATAAAAAATGTAATAGCTTTAATCGATAAATGTGGCGGCAAGTATGTGCCTAATACATTCTAATTGCTGATTAATACAAATCATATGAAAGATTTGTAATAATAATTTAAGGTGGTTCATAAAATCTTTGCTTTACACCAAAAGGGTCTCTGAATGCAAAAAAAGTCTAAGGACCACCAATTTAAGCAAAAACCCCAAACATTATATTTTTACATTGATTGTGCAAAACAGCATCTTTGAAAAAAGGGAAAAACAAGTGAAAATAAATAAAAACAAGTTCTCTTTGCAAATGCGAAATGAATTTGGCGAAACCAAAACAATGTGATTTTTATTTCCTACCCTTTGTCCGTATTTTACCTGAACACCTGCAGCAGAACTGAATGTATTTGTATGAGTGATTTTTATTTTACACTGCATGTAATTACAGATGCAATACAGGTAAATTTGGTATTTTGAAGTAAATATTACAGAATAATTGCTTCAAAAGCTAAAGCAAAAGAAAGTGTTAATTATCTAGCAATGCTCACTTTAAAAAAAAAAAAAAAAAAAAGGCTAAAAAATGAACAAAAAATCTAGTGTGAGGAGGCCTGGGGTGTAGTCAGAATTCCAATTCATCTCAAAGGTGTTTAATAAGGATGATGTCAGATTTCTATTGTCAGCCAGACAAAATCTTCCACTCCAACATGTGTACCATATCTTCATGAAGCACAGGGGCATTGTCATGCAGTTTTGGGTCGCCTAGGTCAACAGTTTTGTGGCAAAAATTTGGGGAAGAACCACATACTGCTGAAAAATTTCAGGTGTCAATACTTTTGTCCATACATTGTATATGAAGCATTTTATTCAGATTAAGCTTGTATACTAATTGAGATGTCTAGAAATACAGTAAATGCAGAAAAAACATTCTTCCAATGAAATATACTGTACAATAGTCTAAAATAACTGTTACAGAAAGATGGTCAAAAGAAAAGTAAATGCTGTCATTTTCCCTGCAGCATTCAAATAGCTGAGCTCATTGTTATTGATAACATTTGTTTTTCTCCACTAATCACTGATTCTGTCCTGCCCTCCCACAGCATCGTGGAGATAGGGCTGTTTTCACTGAGATGCCGTGAAAAGTGTCCACTCATCTCAAAGCCTCAATGAGGCAGCCGGAGCTACTTATTTAGGGCAGCGAAAAATGGAGGGAGTTTGTTAAAATACCGCTTTCATAAGAGTGGATTGAAAGATGCAATTAGCCTGATTTGCATGCCAGAGTCACTAATTCAAGCTCTGAATATTGAAGTGCATTTTGATGAATCTTCTCAAATAGGCATTGAAATTAAAACTGCTCTTATTTACAAGCAGGAGCCAGTCTGGAATGAGACTTTTGGAAATGTATCATTCACAACCAGATATCATTTATTTATTTATTTTTTTCTCATCAACATCACAGAATACCAGTGTAAAAAAATATAATCAGGGTTTTGCAAATGAGATATCGCTTTCCTGTGGTTTCACTGTGCCAACAGACCAAAGCACTGTTCATTAACTCAAAATGTCTTCATCATAATGTCATATTTGCTTTTCTCAACAGGGCATAAATGACTTTATATGATATTAAAGACTGGATTGAAAACGGGATATCAAAGCCATTTTGATTAGCTAGTAATGAAGACAAAGGCACCGGGTCCATTCGGCTTCCTTGATTATGTATAACCTTGCTTTGCTTCGTTAAAAAAAACCAAAAAAAACATCAAAAGCTTTAGCTTCCCAAACAGGAGATGGGATTAGTGTTTAAACTGCCCAAAAAGGACAAACACATAACAGATGTGAACAGATTAACTCTCACACTTATCAATAACCCCTCAGGCTCTTCATCAGTTTTAATGGTTCAATTGGGTTTAAGTGCTGTAAGTTTTTCCTGTCTATTTAAGTTCCTATAAAATGACCTGGAATGGCTGAAGTGATTTACAAAGCAGGTAGCTCAACTTCTCACTACAAACAAAATTTTCTGGTAGATGAGCAGCTCTGATTTTTAAGTAGGAACATAACCATGGCAGAACAAAGAGTATGAATTGACTGCGGTTTGGCTTGGCTGCATCTTTGACTACATTACATGGGAAGCCACTCAGCATGACAGAGAATATCAAGTTCTTACTGCGATAATGATAAAATGACTCATTGTTATGAGTATAAAGACACTGACAGATGCATTTTGTTGAGATAAGCATTTTAGGCAATTGAATGCTTAGGGGTTTTGTCCTGAAATTGCAGTTTTCCAACATATTTGCTTTCAAGACTCTTCTTATATACGTGTGTCTGTAAATACGCGCGTGTCCAGAATAAACAAAAAGATCATAAAAATGGAGCAACAAAGATCTTAGCAAGTGAATATATCTTAAATCTAGATATCCTTATTTATTTGAGCATTTGTCTTTTCTTATGTTATGCTGTGGACCTTGCGGCTGGGACCGGCTCAGAAAGTAGTGTCAGTCGAAAGATGCAATAATTCTAATATGTTATTGTTTCTATAGTAACACTGGGAATTGCCTGATGGACAATCCAAAAATATATTTAATGGATTTAAATGATGATTTGGTATTTTAGTCTCATTTGGTCAGTACCCAGCCATTAGGGTTGCACAAGCCAGTGCACTTAGTGCCGGTCCCAGGCCCGGATAAATGGGAAGGATTGCGTTAGAAAGGGCATCTAGCGTAAACCACGTGCCAAATCAAATATGCGGATCACGAATCAGAATCTCATACCGGATCGGTCAAGGCCTGGGTTACCAACGACCACCACAGGTATTGTTAGCCAACAGGGTACCGGTGGAAATTGGGCTACTGTTGGCTGAAGGAGGAGAAGGAGAGGAGGAAGACGTCTACAGAGACAGCAGGAAAAGGAGAAGTGTAGGACAGTGAAGGTTCGGGTTGGTACTTAAAATGTTGGTACTATGAGTGGTAAAGGGAAAGAGATAGCTGATATGATGGAAAGAAGAAAGGTAGATATGTTGTATGTTTAGGAGACCAAATGGAAAGGGAGTAAGACCAGGGACATAGGGGGTGGGTTTAAACTGTTCTTTGTTGATGTGGATGGAAAGAGAAATGGTGAAGAGGTGATTCTGAAAGAAGTAAATACTTATTTTAAGAAGAAGGAGGGTCATAGGGTGACCTATAAGAGTGGAGGAAGGTGCACACAGGTGGACTATGTTGTATGCAGGTGATGCAACCTGAAGGAGATTGGAGACTGTAAGGTGTTGGCAGGGGACAGTGTAGCTAGACAGCATCAGATGGTGGTCTTTAGAATGGTTTTAGAGGTGAAGAAGAAGAGAAGGAGAGTGAGGACTGAAAGAAGAAAAAATGGTGGAAACTGAAAGAGGAAGAATATAGTGTATGATTCAGGGAAGAGGTCAGACACGGGCTCGGTGGTGGTGAAGAGGTACTTAATGATTGGGCAACTACTGCAGAAGTGATTAGTGAGACAGCTAGAAAGAGAAAGAAAGACAAAGAGACGTGGTGGTGGAATAAGGAAGTGCAGGACAGCATAAGGAGAAAAAAGTTGGCAAAACAGAATTGGGATCGACAGAGAAATGAGAAAAGTAGGCAGGAGTACAAGGAGATGCGGAAGCAGGTAAAGAGGGATGTGGCGAAAGCCAAGGAAAAGGCATATGAGGAGCTGTATGAGAAGTTGGACACTAAGGAAGAAGAAAAGGATTCATACCGATTGGCCAGGCAGATGGACCGAGTTGGGAAGGATGTATTGCAAGTTAGAGCAGTAAAGGATGGAGATGGAAATGTGTTGACTAGTGAGGAGAGTGTGTTGAGAAGATGGAGGGAGTATTTTGAGCAGCTGACGAACGAGAAAAATGAGAGAGAGAGAAGGTTGGACGATGTGGAGTTGGTGAAGCAGGATGTAGATAGGATTAGTAAGGAGGAAGTGAGAGCAGCTATTAAGAGGATAAAGAGTGGAAAGTCGGTTGGACCAGATGACATACCAGTAGAAGCATGGAGATGTTTAGGAGGGATGGCATTGGACTTTTCAACAAGATTGTTCAAAAATATTCTGGACAGTGAGAGGATGCCTGAGGAATGGAGAAGGAGTGTGCTGGTACCGATCTTTAAGAATAAGGGAGATGTGCAGACCTGCAGTAACTACAGGGGAATTAAGTTGATCAGTCACACCATGAAGTTATGGGAAAGAGTAGTGAAAGCCAGGCTGAGAGAAGAGGTGACCATCTGTGAGCAACAGTATGGTTTCATGCCGAGGAAGAGCACCACAGATGCAATATTTGCTTTGAGAATGTTGATGGCGAAGTATAGAGAAGGACAGAAGGAGTTGCATTGTGTGTTTGTGGATTTAGAGAAGGCGTACGACAGAGTGCCGAGAGAGGAGTTGTGGTATTGTATGAGAAAGTCAGATGTGTCAGAGAAGTATGTGAGGGTGGTGCAGGACTTGTATGAGGACAGTGTGTTGGATAGTGTAATGGATAGTGTGTTAGAGAAGTGAAGAAAGGAGGTGGGGTGGGTAAAGAAGAGTGGAAGGAGTGATTTGTATCTGCGAGAGTGAAAGGGAAAGTTTATAGGACTGTGGTGAGACCTGCAATGTTGTATGGTTTAGAGACAGTGACACTGAGTAAAAGACAGGAGGTGGAGCTGGAGGTAGCAAAGCTGAAGATGTTGAGGTTTTCGTTGGGAGTGACAAAGATGGACAGGATTAGAAACAAGTTTATTAGAGGGACAGTGCATGTAGGACAGTTTGCAGACAAGGTGAGGGAGATGCAATTGAGATGATTTGGATGTGCAGAGGAGAGACATGGTGTATATCGGTAGGAGAATGCTGAGGATGGAGCCACCAGGAAGAAGAAAAAGAGGAAGGTCAGGGAGGAGATTTATGGATGCAGTGAGGGAAGAAATGCAGGTAGTTGGTTTGAAAGAAGCAGATGTAGAGGACAGGGGGGTATAAAGACAAACGATCCGCTGTGGCGACCCCTAATGGGAGAAGCCGAAAGAAGAAGTAGAAGAAGTCTCATTTGGTCAGAACTTTTTCAGAAAAAAAGTCAAATACTTGCAGCTTCTCAATAACATAAACTTCAACTTCAAGAAATAAAAACTACAATTTGGTATCAGAAAAAGACAAATAAAACACTTCAAGGTATGCTGCTCTTGGAGAATAATAAAATTCATAGTAGCAAGCTTAGAATATGTAACCCAATGTCCAGAAATAATCTGTAATAATATTAGATTTGATTTATAATAAGCTTAAAATATGACATTTATTCAAGACCTTGGCACTTGCTAATTTAATTGTTGCATAATAAAATACTTTTCATGAAAAAAAGTGTGTTTGCTCACTGACCCTTTGATGCAAAGGTTTAAAGAGGCCACTGAGAAGGCTTTTATGTCCAGTTTCATGACCGTGTCCACATGTGCCACCTGTAATTGGCAGGTCATCTGTGTGATAGAAGGTGTGATGGAGAATCTCCTGCCCTTCCACTGGCTCTAAGTAGTAAGTGTCACTGGAGTTCAGTACAATGAGGCCCCTGGGAAAGGAATTAAGAACAGGATGTCAAAATACAGACAGCAATCATTCACATCACAGACATCACTTTAGGTAATTTGCGTATGTATTTTTTTAAATTATCATTAAATATCATCAGAGGGCTCCTGAAGGCTCTAATGGTTCTGAGAATTTTTGCCTTGATACAAAATAACAGTAATTAAAAGTACAGTAACTAGTAGCCTTGATAGGACTGTAATTGCTGGTTGTGACACTCAATTTGGTGTTTAATTGTGGCGGATTTTGCCTCACAAAAGCCCTACCTTTACACACACACACACACACACACACACACACACACACACACACACACACACACACACACACACACACACACACACACACACACACACTCAAGCAAACACACGGTGTAATAAGGGGCAGTGTAATAAGTGAGTCTTTTGTCTGGCATCAGTGTGACTGCTTGGTGACGAGTGATGCGGCTGCACTGTAATGGTTGCTTCTCTTTTCTAATCATGGAAAAAGCCACTCATGAACCAACATGAAGTGTAGCAACAATGGGCCTCATTTGTCAAGCTGGATGAGAACTAATTTTAAATTGTTCACAGGAGCATTTACGTAAGAAACCCAAAAAAAGGTGTTCATTAAAATCCTGTTAGCTATGGCATGGTTGGGTATCCTTCAAGACCTCCGGCGTGTGTGTACATTTACACATAAAAAATGTATTTGCTGAGCAGCTTCAAGTCATATATTAAGCATAAACATTTCTGGTCCAAATAGCTCATTTATTATTATCCCACACCCTAATGTAAGGAAACTTTTGTGAAACTCTGTCATTGCTTGTTATTAGCAGTTTTTAAAGAAATATTACAAATAAAAAAAATTGAAGGAAGCAAACAACCAGTCATTAAATTAAGATGAATGAAATGCTGCAGTAAAAAAGAGCAATCAAGCTAAACTTCAAAACCTTACATGCTATAAGGATGACATGCTAAAATGATATATTTTAAACTTCATATCTATTTAGCAACAAGTAAAAACATCCAGAAATCTTCAGCATTCTGCAATTCTGTTGTTTGCTCTTTGTTGAAGACAAATTCTGTTTATGCTTTAAGGCTTAAACTTATTACTGGAATGGCAGCTGCTGTCCTTAAGCAGATGCCAAAGCCACGAAAAAAGTGCGGAATTATTCTGAATATGTGCGTGATTTAGATTCTGATCACTGATGCCTTGGGGTAGTTCTGCTTCACTGTGAATTGCCCTGGCGTGACCTTATTATGCTTTAAAACATACTTCTGTATAAAAAATGCTAGGAATATATGTTAAATTTTTTACTGTCACAGGACAAGAAACTTGTTTAATACATGCTAATCTTTCTGAACTCCAGTGCTGTCAGTGGTGTGACAGCGAATGAACCAGCAACATCATGACAATACTTGATCGTATTTACGAAGAAACGCTCTAGCGTGCATACGTGTTATTACTACTGAAGGCTTTGATATTATCTATTATTGTTTTATCTTTAATTGGAACAAAAAACTTTGCAATATCTGTTAAGACAGGCTCCTGGGGTTTGCACTTAATAACACTGTCATTCTGATATGACTATCATGCATGTTCTAATATTCTGAAAATTGTCGAGAACAAGAGCAAATGTCTAATGATTGATGATTCCCATAGCGAGTGTCTTTCATCACTGCGAACAACCGCTGCATTTAAAGCGTACAACTTTAAGCACTTTAAGCTTTTTGATAGATTTTGATGTATATAGTTCATGACTATGTCAATTCCAGGGCATTATCTCTAAGCAGAAAATAAAAATTCATATGTTCATGAAACTAGTTTAGGATGACTTTTTTTTTTGTACAGTATCATACTGGATGCAACCATGGGGCAAGAAAGTCGCCGTAAAGGGATGCACATGGTGAACAACAACAAGCAGATTGGGTCCATGGATTCATGCACTAGCATCTGCCTCAGCAGAAATCGAGGTTTCAGCCAGGCAACACTGTCCCAGTCTTCAACTGTCGAGTTTTGGTTAGCCTGTGCCCACTATAGCCTCATCGTTCTGTTCTTCCTGCTCGCTACATGTGCACAGAGTGATTACCGGTGTTACTGTAGCCTTTCTGTCACCTCAAACCAGCAAGGCCATTTTCTGTTGACCTCTGTAACGACAAGTGTTTTGTCCACTGAACTGTAACTTATGTAATTTCCTTTATTGCATCACTCTGTGTAAATACTGATTATATTTAATGTAATGAATGACTATATATATATATATATATATATATATATATATATATATATATATATATATATATATATATATATATATATACACACACACATTCATACGTATATATATTTTGCATTTATATATTTGTTAGTTACATGTGGGGCAACTGCTTATAGAAAAAAAACTCCAAATTAATGTTTATAATAGCATAAGTATATTTTATTTGATACTGAATCCGATTTAGGATGCTGAATCCGTTTGAATGTAGATTTGTTTGTGAATTTTTTGTGAATCTGTACAAACTAATTATGCTATTTTATATTTATATGTACATATTCAAAATGATTTATATAAAAATAAAATTTAAATTTAAGTCCATAACATATCTTTATGTTCTAGACTTTCATTTATCTTTACATGAACCTAAATAATTAGGCCTATACACAATATGTATAGATAAAAATAAGAAAAGTAACCATAAGCAGGCAGAATGCATTCTCTCTCTCTCTCTCTCTCTCTCTCTCTCTCTCTCTCTCTCTCTCACACACACACACACACACACACACACACACACACACACACACACACACACACACACACACACACACACACACACATATGCATGAAAACAATAAATACAAACACAGTCACATCCATTATAGCAACACAACACATAAAAGTTAATGCATTTTCTATTCCATTAGCTAGTTCTACTTACCTGAGACACAATACTAAATAAATTGAACTCATTGTGGCCTTGTTTTGACCCAGGATAATTAAATTACATAAAGCTTGCAGCTCATACCTCACTCCAGAGCATGTGCTTAGAGCAACCCAAGAAGAAGAATGGTCCCTCACACTTCCATGATAGAAGCAATGCTGATCCTAAAAAAGAGAGAAAACGAGTAAAAAAAAAAAAAAAAAGGAGACAGCATTATGAATTATGGATAGAATTCAAATCAAGGCTACATAAATCAGTCAAGACTGGGGTTCCAAAAAGAGATCCTGGTGAACCAACTTAATGCATGGTTTGGTGTTTTATTCCTGCTTAAAAGCAGCCCCAATTGTGTGACTTATAAATCAAACTGGAATTTCAAGCGGATTTTTTCCATGGAGACGCTTATTCTGTCTCCAAAGTCAAAGCATCATCCTTTACCCATTTTAGGTAAAATCCCTCACAATAATTATTCTCTTGAGTCTTTTACCAACATTTGGGAAATAATGGCACCACCTTAATTTTCTGAAACAGATCCAGATTGTGCTTGGGCGTCAGTCCGGCTATTTAAAGGGCTCGTTCAAATGAATAGACCGTGAAATTAGCTCATTTATTTGAACAGAGAGGAAGCAAGGCGGGACACTCATGCACAGCGGACACACAAATCAATTGTCACTGGAGACATAAGCTGACAATAGGAGCTGCTGAAAATCTCATTGGCTGTTCTGTAACTGGCAGGAATGTATCAGGGTAATGCCCTGGCTGCAGGTGCACTTTTAATCAAAATGGTTCTGACAGGATTCCAGTTGGGGTTTTGGACGAGGTTTTTCAAGTGCTATTTTGGACGATTTGTGCTTGTAATAGTTTTAATAATACTAAAGTACTTTTTAAAGAAAGCCACTCACATACTGGCATGACAATGTCTCTTTTGCCTTCTATGTTAAAGATAAATCAAACGAAAACGAAAGTTCGCTTTAAGCAATATACATAGTTTTTTCATTGCTAAGGAATAATCGAAAAGAAAAATCAATTCTGTGTATGTTTGCAGAATATTTAATAAACATTTAATAAGATACATAAAAATCTGTGGCATTTTTAGCAGTTCCAATATTTACATTTTAATACAGGCATACAAATTAATTGAGAAATCAATAAAAAATGTAGAAATTTAGATTATAGATATGTCTTGACATTGACATTGACATTAACATTCACAAATATTTGATTTAACATTTTGGAAGAGTAGCTGTCCTTTTACTTATATTATTTTCTCTCTACTTTTGGGGCTGCACATAATTGAACATTTAGTGCATGTATTGCGTTAAGTGGGTCTTTATTTTATTATTTTATATATATATATATATATATATATATATATATATATATATATATATATATATATATATATATATATATATATATATATATATATGTTATTGGCTAAACATTAGTTAGGATTCATTAAAAAAAAATCTGTGCATCCTCATGGTAGAAAAACAAACACACAGTAGTGACAAAAATACCTAATGAATAAAGTGTAGGCTTTTATGTGAGGCTGCATTGGTAAAGTGCCTGACAGCTACAACCACAAGGTCACAGACTCTGAATGGCCAGTAACAGTATGCTTAGTAAAGCACAGAACGAGAGTAGGGAAGATATTATCAAACTTCCAATTTCCTCGCCTAAAGGTGCTGGATAAACCTGCCAATGTTCGGCACAGGTTGTGAATCTAAATGTGTTGTTAAGCCACAATTCAGAGTTACTTCATTAGATCGTTTTTTTTGCAAATGCAACTGAATTGCAAGCTAAATTACTTGGTAGTTGAGTATCGTATTATCTAATTGAAAATCAAGTAAAATTTGAACACATAGGATTGCTTTGAGGTTTGTAGACTTTGATACACCCACACCACATAACCATTAACGAGAGGGGGAAATGACTAAAAACGATGCATGCAGCATGATTATTTTCCGTTTGAGTTACAGATTAGATAAATCAAGGGCTGCTGCAGCTGTCATGTTTGTCTTATAAACTTTTTATCTCTCTTTTTTAGAGACACCCCATTGACAGGCTCAAAATGATTCAAATCAGCGACACATTCCAATTAGCAGCACTAAATTAGAATTGCCACGTGTTTAATGTGGATGATATTTTCTTTAAAAAAAAAAAATGAACCCAAGCCCTTTTACAAAAAGAAGGGCAGTGGCTAGCACCGGAAAGACTGAAATTAGCAGCTGCAATTCCTCCCCAGCTTCCTCTAACAGCTGAAACAGATGTGTCTTTATAAAGAGACAGCGATGTACACAGGAACACACTCAATATGAAATAATGACTGCTAAAGGTGGACCATTAAGATCCTCTCATGATTTATGGCAGTAAATTAGAAGGGCTTTGAACGGGCTTTAATAACTACACCTGACATATGCTATATCTCAGTCCTGCTAATGAGTGACTATGTCATAACTATATAATCTACCACACGCAAGATTCACATTCATTTTCTCTGATGTATGACTTTTTTATTAGCATTTCCAATGCAAGAACATTTTTGTCAAAATCTGGCTCTTATTTAGTATAAAGTTCTTAGGAATAACTTAAAAAAGCAATACCTTTAATAATCTTGTCTCTCGAAAGACAAAAAGAGAACGTTTTCCTTTCAACTCACTGCAATATAAATATAAACATGTAAGGAATTAGTACTAAAGGATGAGTTACCGTATTTCCCAGGCTATAAGCTGCTACTTTTTTCCCATGCTTTGAACTTTGAAGAATGAAGCGGCTAATTTATGGGTTTTTCCCGGTTTCACAAGCGTCATGCCGCCAAAATACGGAGCCCCATAACATTAGACCAATGAAATTGCCGAACGGGTTCAGGTGAACCAATAAAATTCTTTATATTAAATCAGATGCGCTCCCACTAAATCGGGCCGCACCACATCATAAATATGGATGAGGTTCCTCTGACGTTTGACCTGCCGCTCACTCGGACAGTCTACAGGAAATGCGAATCATTCGTCACGCTGAAAACCACCGGGCATGAAAAAAACGCACTTCACCTGTGTTCTGAGCTGCACGGCATCGGGAGAAAAGCTTCACCGATGGTGATTTTTAAACGCACGACAATCCCAAAAGAAAAAGGAAGGAGGAAGACAGTGAACAATGACTTTCTTGGTAGGCTACTGTTTAGATACAAGCCGTGTTACAGACACTGTCTTTTGTTAAAGCCTGTGTAAAGTTCATTAGTTTCAATGTAGACACCTTTGTCTTATAGACAGGTGCGGCGTATTTGTGTGGCTTATATTTGGGTGTGCTTAATAGTCCGGAAATCAGGGTAGGCGTTATTTTTTTCCCCCATTCCTTGTATTCTCTGTGAAAGCATAATGAATTTATAGTCAGTAACAATAATAATCAGTGTGATAAATGAAGCAACTCTTATACTAATCTTTCTTCTGTTTGTAGCCTCATTATTTAAGGACTTTTTTTAACCTTTTTAAAACATCAGCTAATAAAGAATTTTCAGAGCATTTATATATGAGTAATTGCACTATATAAAAATGTTTGATCCTTTCACCATTCAAACACAAACACACAGGAAGTTAATCTCTAAGATCATTCAAATTATTCAGAAAACAAAAGAAAATCTGATTTACTAGAAGACAGAGCATATTTTCTACAATATCACCGGGCTAATGTCAGGATTTTAGACATAAACCACGTTTCCCTTTGGCCACTGCACCTCACTGAACTAGGTCACATGACTGTTTATGCAAGTGATTCATGTTGAAGTTAATTAGCACTTGTATATGGTTTCACTGTTCACTCACACACACTTGTCTTTCGTTTATTGTTAATGGTTCTTAATAATTCTTATTATATTATTGCTACTCGCATTCGGGTGTGTTTAGTCTTATGGTGTTTTTTATTTTGTATGTTTGCAGTTTGAGTGTGTGCTTTATTAACATTTTTGTCTGCACTTGCATTCGATTCCCATGTCTTACATGGCAGCAAAGAGCAATAACGCAGCCATGACTGATGACATATTGCATAGCCCTCAATTTCACCCAGCAAATCAAAACAAAACAGGAAGTAAGGAATAGGAGTGAAGAGAAACATAATTGTAAAGCAGTTCATTTTAGGTTAAAGTATGAATTTTTTTCTGCTTTAAATCAAAGCTTATGAACAATTTCTTGTGCAACAGGAATCTGTCCATAGCAAAAAGCAAAATACAGAGCTGAATTCTTTGCTCATAGATATAAGAAATATGTAAATATGGCTGTTTGGTATAAGATTGAAATGCTTAAAACCGGAGAAATATACAGTCAGGCATTTTATTGCACATTCCTGATATTTTGTCTAGTGATTTAGAAATAGTGATCAGTTGAATATACTGTGGCGATGAATCTGAATACACAGACTGTTTCTACTGTGCTGAGATCTTCGCAATGGCAGAAGGGCAGGATGTCAGCATGAAGCCCTATGCACTTTGCATCACTTTTTCATCTTAATTGAATCTGAGTTCACACCAGCATATGACAGGAAGATAGTAGCTCGCACCTTTCTGCAAAAGTGTGCAATAAACTGGCCCAAATAAAACTGCACTGTGCAGCAAAAAGAGATACCTAGAAATAGGGAGTGACAAAAGCTGCTGCCTCTTTGAACTGTGTGTTTTTGAAGTTAAAAAGATGTTTTCAGCAAAGTAGGTTGCCCTTTGTGCCAGTTAGCATTCATGGCTGATATGTGACTGTGAGTGAGTGAGTGAGTGAGTGAGTGTGTGTGTGTGTGTGTGTGTGTGTGTGTGTGTGTGTGTGTGTGTGTGTGTGTGTGTGTGTGTTTGTGTGTGTGTACTTGTGAACGAAGAGCACGGGATTTTGTTTTCCAGCCAAACGGAAAACATACTATCATGTGGCCTAGCATGTGAGAATGTAAAAAAAAAAAAAAAAGAAAAAAGAAATTATGTTTAAAAAAAACAACAAAAAAAAAACCAGATACTCCAAAAGAAAGTGAAAAGCAGAGTGAAAAGAAAGAGAGAAAAAGGCTGTGAATATTGCTTACAGTGTGACTGCTAGTGAAGGTAACCGGCCGGCTGTCTTCATAGTGAGTCGCTGTGAAGTCTTTAGCCAAAAGTTCCCTAAAACACACACACACACACACACACACACACACACACACACACACACACACACACACACACACACACAGAGACAATAAAGACAAATGTTTAATTTTGACTCAAAGCATTGACACTGAAAGCATTGCCAATATATCACTGTGTTCATTTCCTCTGGTGAAACAGCTGTATCACTCACTATCTTGTTGAACATATTTCTTGTAAAGCAGATGGCCAAGTAAGTTGCAGATTAATCTAAAGAGGTCTCTCAGCAACCCCATGTGATTTTCATCCAGACCCTTAGCTGGAGTGATAATATGTTTTGCTGGCTGTGCTCTTCTGGCTTTCGGCGGCCAAATTCATTAAACGCTGAGGACACTACGGACACTACAGAAAAAGAGGTAACCCTTGCACATTTTTGACTGGCTGGAGCATCACTTGAATTCAGCCTCTAAATTAGAAATAAAAAAAATTATAAAAAAAAAAAAAAAAAACATTTTGGCATGCTGAGGTACAAAACAGATCAGAGATTCAATTCCAGCCACCAAGGATTCTATCCAATGGTGCGTCAAAGTTTTGAGATATGGGGTGGAAAAGGAGTAGAGACAAAAAAAGGGGGGGCACAATTTTAATATGTATGGGACAAGGTTGCATTTGTTCCTAGATGCAAAATTAAGGATGACATAATGACATTATGATACTGGCTTCATATAGATTTAGTCAATTACCTTGACATGATTTATTAAGTCTGCAAGAATTGCATAAGACTACTAGAGCTCTCTAAGGTCAGAACTGGGGGTAGTAAGGCTTATTTCATGAGCAACAACCCTGTGCCACCTACAGCAATAAATCCTCTGTTTAGAAGTATAATTTATCTTTCTCTCAATAAACACAACAAGAAGTGAATAATTTAAGATAAATTACAATCACACGGCACTCAGGCTGCAGAATTGTGGAGTCAGAGAGAGAGAGCGCTGAAAACTTGTCAAGAATAAGGCATGACAAGAGTGAGACCTGAAATATGCGTGTGTCTGATCTGCAGCCTAATCCGCACATTAACCTGCCTTCCTCTCATGCACACACACTGGCAGAGAGGCAAGTGTTTCAAATCTATGTATTATGCTCTCCTGGCTTAAAGCCATGCTTACTCTGAATACCAAACATGACGAAATGGAAAAGGTGTTATTCTTTATTGTTCAACCCCAAAAAGATCTGTCATTAAGTTTCATTTGTACCTTGATTAGACAGTGTGTGTTGATTAAATTTCAGTTTTACATCCAATAAAATTTGGTAAAAAAAAAAAAAAAAAGGATATACGAATAATATAGAATCCACTACATGTTTAAGCAAACTAAACACTATAGGTCAATCCTAGTGGCTGTTTCACCCCGTGTAATCCCTTTGACATGACTGTTACTAACAGGTTGAATGTATCTACAGTTAGGCCTAAAAAGAAATCAGCCCCAGACTTACCTCCTTTCATATCTCTAAAATCACTATATTTTTAACTGTTGGTGGTGCTGTTTCACCAAAACAATCCACATAAGACGTTTGGTAACAGCTATCTAATGTGGATGCCAAAAAGATAAAACTTCTGATGATATCTTTTAATTCTTGTAGGACCCTGCTAGCTCATTTATACCTGGCTGTATACATACACACACACACACACACACACACACACACACACACACACACACACACACACACACACACACACACACACACACACACACCCTGTCATGTGTGCCTGTCAAGCACCAAGCTGTTGTAATTGCAGTGTCTAGGTTGTGTTTGGCATGGCAAAGGGAGTGATAGATGGATTTTTGGCTAAAGCAGTGTAGCATCTGCATGGTGCCCATTCACAGCCAAAGTCACAAATAAATAGGCATCATAAGTGCAGCTGGTAGAGGCTGAAACAGAGGCGTGCCCTAAAGCCCCTCTGCACTAGTCATTATCCAGTAGTGCTGATCCTAATGGAAAATAAATTATACATTACAGGACATTCTGCATTACACAAATGACAACCAGTTTTAGGCAGCAGAATCAGCCTATTGATTTATATGTGTATGCCTCTGCACGTTTCAGTGAGAACAACCTAAAGAATATCCATTTCCTAAATACGCTGTTGTACCCGAAAAGTGGTCCTTCATCAAAATACAGTAGGCTTTTGTTTAGTCTGTTTAGTCTGAAATTGCATTTTTGTTTTTCA
This sequence comes from Silurus aristotelis, assembly GCF_946808225.1. NCBI lineage: Eukaryota > Metazoa > Chordata > Actinopteri > Siluriformes > Siluridae > Silurus > Silurus aristotelis. The sequence goes on from NC_139578.1 coordinate 20,286,691, forward strand.
ATCTTCCCGCGCAGTTGAAGCTCACGCGTGAACGACACTGAAACAACATGGACTGAAATCAAATGCCACTGTAAAGAGACATCACCCAAGAGAAATCACCCAAACAACATGATCATTATCATTCAACAAATGACGAATAATGGTTCATTGTCAATCTGGTTGTCGTAATAGGGACTGCCACTGTGATATTAAAAGCAAATGTGTGAGAAAATGCAAGGTCATATAGCATGAGATATTTGACGTTTCAAACAGCGCATGCTGTTATTCTTTTAATGCGTCTTAGGATATTTGTATTATTTGGAATTCACAGCTTATTCCTAATGTCACTGCTCTACATGCTACTCCTACACCATACCTCCTACACCCAACACTCTAAAATCTATGTCCTGTGACACCAAAAACACAAACCATGAACTGAATGCTTAATCTATAAAACACATCAAGACCTGCAATGTTCAAAATGCCGTATCTTTGCCAGTGTTAATTAGTACGCAGTTATAATTAATTAAACACTTCACACAAGGGTTTAATGGTCAACTCTGCTAATATTAACGCGGCATGAATTTCACCTGCTCTCAGCTACACAAAAGCCCAGCAACTCTCCTGCAATTAGCCTTGGCTTAGTGCAGAGTGAGTGTGAGCTCCCAAAGGCATGTGTATAAACAGCTACGTGCTCACCAAACACAACCAGAGGGGAGAAAGAAAATAGCAATAACAAGCCCTTCACTACTGAGAGCATCAAAGCTTTAAATTGTGAAGAGCACAGTATCGCGCTTCACCTTCTGCCCACATATTCTGTCCTGTGGCGTTCACGCTGATTTAAGTCCAGCTTCCCTTCTACAAATCCCATACTTAACCTTCAAAGCAAAGCAGTCCGAATGTTCTCGGAACAGCGCAAACACACACACACACACACACACACACACACACACACACACACACACACACACACACACACAGATACCATCTTTTCAATGGGCTAGACTGCATGTATAGATCCGAGGTGTGCATTTGGTCTCAAATGAAAAAGTTGCAGGGCTGTGGAGGTTTTTATTTTCTTGCAGGTAGGAGTACATGATCAGATATGAAGCTTGCAGGACAATAAAATAAAAAAAGAAATCACGGTTATTAAGATGGTGCTCACCCGATGCCATATGATGAATTTCTCTTTCCTATTTATTCATCAGCCTCATAACTGCCTAATCTTGATCACGTTTTCTATAGTTTAAAATTCAAGCACGTACAAACAATAAAGATTGATGGAATGGGCAATAATCCGATTAAACAAAAACAGTGTCTGGCACATTCCACTAGTTGAGGTCTTAAAGAGGTAACTGGGGAATGGGAAATATGACCTTTATTACACAATCTGAATCATGATATAACATGCTAACACACTGGCTACAAAAAACTTTGACATTGCATTTTGTCAAAAGAAAAACAACTTCACCAAGTTAATGAAAATCAATATTAATATTTTACATAGGTCACAGTTTGTAATCGTTACTCATAGTCATAAAAAAAAGGCTAAATAATTAGAGAACCTGAGCAGATGGATAGTGCTAATTAGAAAAATTGTTGATCATTTCGATTTCAATTGTAAATAAACCTTACATTAATTTTATATAAATATGAAGTGTACATATACTGCTGTTTTCCCACCCACGACAAAAACCGACGACAGGGCTTTCACAGAAATATTTTTGCAAGCCGAATGCTATTTTCTTACTTACAGTGAAATTCACATCTGAATTTGCATATGGTACGTATGGAATAACAAGTCCTGCAGCAAACACACTAATTGGCAATGCCTTTGTGCATTTTAATGTGTCTTGTAAATAAAATGGCTGTAGAATAGGACGTAGATATGTATTTTTCCTGTTCTGCGTAATTGCCCTTTGTTACAGCCGCTCATACTATTAGAACCTGGAAGCATATACATCCATTCATGAAGTGAAAGAAATATTTACCGTATATTTAGCATTCATGGTGCCTGCATACTCCATTTACATTCAGATCACTTCTGATCATTTCACTATTACATGCACCAGTGGTGGATCAAGCTTTGTGGGCTATGAACAGCTGTTTTATTCAGGTGGAATTGGAAAGTATCTCTCGTTGGACATACTTTTAAATGGATGAAAACGTATTCTACACTGAGCCTGGAGCTCAATATTTGAAGAAGTGAGTGCAGGCCAGGAGGTAGAATTGCTGGAGAATTACACGCTGCTTTGCTTTTGTAATTCCTTTCAATGTATAAACTCAAGCCACACAATGCTGCTTAACTGGACACTGCTTAATGTGTGTGTCTGTGTGCATATGTGCTGTAATTACAACATTTTTCCTGCTAATGATGATGGTAATGATGATGTGTCCATTAGAGAAGGGAAGAGGGAATGAGAGAGAAGTTGAGGTTAAAAAAAAACAAAACACTGAGAGTGTAGGTCAGATTCAGCTTTAAAAACATGAAGCTAAGATAAGAGAAAGAGAGAGAGAGGGAGAGGGAGAGAGAGGAAATGAGAGAGAGAGGGAGAGGAAGAGAGAGGAAATGAGTGAGAGAGCGAGAGAGCGAGAGAGAGAGAGAGAGAGAGAATGGAATGATAGTGAGAATCATGTCTTGATGAGAAGTTCCTGATCACTGTCCTGAATATTTCCGGGTACGTCTGTGTGCCTATTTTGAAGCACTTAAGAAGACTGAAAGAGCTGTCAATTTGGCTTTGTAGATTAATTACTTCGTTTATGTGGATCTGCACAAAGGTTTCAAGGACAGGGTTTTTTGTGCATATGTGTGTGTGTGTGTGTGTGTGTGTGTGTGTGTGTGTGTGTGTGTGTGTGTGTGTATATGTGTGTGAATGTCTGCAAGCATTAAAAACAGGTGCACTTTAACAATCAGCCATTTGAAATGACTCACCACCACCCTGCCCTGTGATGCTTTACCTCCACCAAATTGATGAATGTCCTGAGAGAACCTCTTTATTGAGCGATTGTGTGATATTAAAGTGCTGCTCCGTCCACTTCCTATTTTACTTACACGAAGGAAAAAACTCCCCTTTGTCAAGCTGTTTTTCCATTAATTGGTGGATATCTATCACAAAAAAAAAACAGTCTTGTTTTAATAGTGCAGAGATAAATGTGCATGAAAAAAGGTGTAAGCAGGAAGCAGGGGTGTGTGGTTGTGAAAAGAAAACACAATTTCGACCACACATTTACCACTGCTTGGAAATCACTACTCGAATGTTCAGCTCGCTACACGGAAGGTGTGGCTGTCTTTACCTCTAACTGAAGATGTGGGCAAAAGAAAAAAAACCCAAAAAACAAACACTATGCTATCTGCAACATGAAAGACCGCATAAACAGTCTTCCAACTGACAAAAAAAGAAATAAAAAACGAAAAAACATTTTACAGATGTGGGTGTGTAAATGTTATTTCTTTGCGCTTGTATAACGTCTCCTGGCACTCATACCATAGCATGACAAAAGAAAAGTTTTCTGGCTGCTGCCTTTTCTCTCTTTTGTTTTTTCATTCACCCTATAAAAAGCTTGAAAAATTAAAAGCTGTAAAAGGCCTAATTTAATTTTTGATGCACATTTAGAGTTCATGCTGATCAACAAGTATGTTCTCTATCAACCATTTGAAAGACACGGGTGAAGAAAGCGTGGTAAACCAAAGCTTCTCTACCCGCAGTACATAGGCAAATTAATCAACAGTGAGATACCACCAACAGTTGACGAAATGAGAACAGCAGCAAGAAACAGAACAGAATGGAAGAAGATTGTTGACGACTGCAAACCACAAATATTTGTAGCCGACTGATAATGATGATAATGATGATGATGATGCACATTTAGGATACGCCATCGATTAAAGATCTACGGAAAGAGATTTGACAGAATAGTACAGAATTCTTTGGTGATTTTCTTTCCTGTCAATCAAGTTTGAGCGACTGCTATTTTTATTCCCGTCTGGGTTACTAAGAACATGTGCAGTTTTGACAAGCTCTGTTAGAAGTCACTGATTGATGACAGAATGTCTGAACATCTTCTGCACTGCACCTGAAGATCGCTATGTCACATTTTAGATAACATTCTGCTAGCATTCTGCACAATTACATGATAAATCAGCTTAGCATAAAAAAGGACAAGAGTCGCTGAGCAAGCACATCACTCACTCAAACACACACACAGGATTTAGACCTAGCAAGGACAGCTGCAAGATATTTAAGAAGAAAGCTCAGCCAATTGTGTGTGTGTGTGTGTGTGTGTGTGTGTGTGTGTGCGTGAGAGAATGAAAGTTTAAAGAAGGAAAGATATTTGGAGTGGGGGAAATGTGACGAGAAATGACCCAGTGACCCTCAAATGGTATTACATTCCTTGCCTCCTTAAACAGTACCATCTGTGAACAATCACCTTATTCGGGTTGGGCTGTTAAAGTCTCGAAACAAAGGCTGTGTGTGGATGTGTGTGTGTGTGTGTGTGTGTGTGTGTGTGTGTGTGTGTGTGTGTGTGTGTGTGTGTGTGTGTGTGTGTGTGTGTGTGTGTGTGTGTGTGTAGTGAGTAGAAAGGAAGACACAAGCTATGAAAAGGAGACAAAGAATGTGCAATAAAAAACATACACTTAAATCCAGGCACAAACCCAAATTGTGCCCCCTTTTCTCCTCCTTTTTCTCAGTCCTTCAGTTTCTTGTTGCTCCTCCATGAAGCCAGGCTGAGACGTGGCAGGATATTGGGGGAGGGGCTTGAAATGTTTTTGTGCTAACAATACAGTAAGTTTGCTTGACTGTATATCTGCTGGCTTCATGCTAAAACAATCATGTGTGCTGTTCTGCAATAAAGAAAAATTTAGAGCTGGACGCTCTGAGCTTAGTGTGCACAAGGCAGTCGAGATTATGAGTCTCGTCCAGAGAAAAGCTATGTTCGCATTCTGGCAGTGACTTTACACACCAGAGTTACAGTGTACAATAGACAAATAACTATTCAATGTATAACCTACTAATATGTTTTGCTTTGCCATATTTAAAGATGTGGGCTGAGGGCTGAGATTTTTTTAACTCCTTCTGAATTCAATACAGATTTTGACCAACTCATTGCATTTTGTAATCAAAAACCTAACTGCTTGAGTGTCTTCTGATAAAGCATCTGATAAAGATCTAAAAAATGCACCAGTCTGCTACAACAATGTGTTGTTGCAGTCAGTTGTTCATCTCTTTAGTATGGAGACACAGATGGAGAAGAGTCATATTACACAAACACCAGCTGAGAGAGGAACAGAATCAGCTTTATAGAGAAACAGACTGAAAGAAGCGCATTGCCCCACCATTAGTCAGTCATGTTGGGCCAGACGTGCAGATGTTCTGAGCCTTCATAAACAGCTACTCATTGTATGCTGAGCTCTGCAGAACGGAAAACACGCGCATTTCCTGACCCGTTTTGGCACGTGTCTTAGCATTGAGCTTTTCCATGTAAATTGTCTTGAGTCAATAGTATTGCAAAACACTTAAGCTAAGAAGCCTTTATCGGTTAATTTATTTGCATGAATGCTACTTCCTTTGCTGGAGGATTAACAGAGACTAATGCACTCATTAGCAGAGAAGGATGAACTCATTGCCACTTTCAGAACTAGCACATTTTCTGCACAAGACAAAGTGTAAAAGTGATACCTTTCGATATAAGGCTCTCAATTCAATACATGCAGCATAATATAGAATGCGTGACAAAAATCAGTTTATATAAAGAAAGGTGTTATACACATCTAAGCTTATTGAAGATAACACTCCCACCTCTAAAAATGTGGCCTCCTATTTATTTTTATATTATACAAGACAGGGTTAAAACGGACTTCCCCTTAGCAGGATAAATTTCATGGTGTAATATGCTAGCAGACTAGCTGGTGCTACAAGACACACACAAACACATGAGTAAATAATCTCTGCTGCACTCAGGCAGCTTTTACCAGCTGATTCAGTCTGGTTGAAAGAAATTTCCGCAGTGATAAGGAAGTTCATACCTAGATATAAGACCACTGGCTATATAGAAGTACACAGGAACCAGAAACACATTTGTGCTGCAGAGCTGCATGACTTTCGCAGCATAACTAGCATCAGACACACTACCGTGAGTCACAGCAGCATGATTTCTGGAGATTTTATGGGAAATTGGACTAGTTTTGAAATAAAAAATCTCATGTGCACTCAAAGAAGAAATAGTTTACGGTCAAGTGCTTTTTTGCAGCTTTTTAAAAAATAGTTGGGATGTAAGGTGTGGATATAATTTTTGCTGACACCTGCCAACACTACACACAATCGAAAGCCTGGTCAACGAGCTAATGTTTATTTAGCCATGCTTCAATTGCGTTATATTCTATTACACAGCTGTATGCTTTATTGTGTGCTGCTAAGAGTCCAAATGGATTACACAAACACATTAGGTTTTAATGACTGTATTATTATAATGTTGAAAGCTTTATTCATTTGAAAATAAATAATGTGTGAAAACCCCACACACACATATCAAGTCAATGCATATTTTTTTAATGCATATTATTGTATTTTGTATTTTTGTATTAATCAGATTAGAATTTTGTGTATCATTATATCCTTACAAAAGCCATTCATTAAAAACCTGTATTAAGATATAGAATAACTGGCACACAAAAAGAATAATCTTAGTAATGTTTGCTCTCTCTAGAATAGGCCCTGCTTGAATTGAACCTACTACAACCAACCCGACCCCAGATGACGACACAAGGCCTGGGGGACTCTTAACCCATCCTCTCATTAACTTAAAGGTCGAGAGGATCTACAGAAAATGGAACTGTAAAGCCCTACTAAAAAAATCCCCAAATAATAAATATTTTCTACTTCTATCACAAGACCATGTATACATAAAATACACTGTATAACTATACTAGTTAAATAGTTTGATCTAATTTATGAGAACTTTTATAGTACCAAATCTTGAATCAAAAACAGGAAAACAAACTTAATGTATATAAATGTCACCCAAAAAATTTTTTCATTTTCATTTCGTATATTAAGTAATACATTGCTTGATGTGGTGTAGACACACCTACACTCATGTACATAAAAAAATTTGGATTTTTTGAACATAAAAGGTGGAAACACCCCAAGCCTGCATGCTGCAATGCAGCCCTGTCTGACTGAGACTTATTAGGTTATTGGTAGAGTGACACGCATGCATTGCAATGCAACAAACATAATGGAGTGCATCATGAAAATGTGTGAGATCAGCAGTTTATTAATTATGCATTTAATGCAATTGAACTGTTTGAATACCAGAGGGCCCCTTTCTGCACAACCCATAGCGTTAAAATATATAAAGAGCACATTGGTCTTTAAAACCACACTTCAGTAACTATCAGTCCCTACAGCTCTGTAAACTAAAATGCCTAAGAAAGAAAGTCAAAGAAACTGGACATTTTAGTCACGCTGGAACTCTACTAGTTTGGTTTAGGAGCGCATCACGTTTCAATCAATTCAGTGAATTAGAGAGAATTATACATTTTTGAATGTTCTCTTTTAGATATTGTGAACCTGTAGTACATTTATTTATAATATTTATTTATTTATAATTTTCTACAGACAAAATGCATACTGCTTTAAATTATTTAGCATTGAAACAAAGTAAATATTTTTCTTCATAAAAAAATAAAAATCTGATCTTTAATTAAATCGTATTGTATAGGCAGCATCATAAACATAATCGAACTATGACTGGAGTGTTGTTGTGGCAAATAATTAAAATGCATCACCTCTAATTACAGGATAAATGGGCTATTAACTAGCAGGCTTAAAAAAACAAACACGCTTAATTGTTAACTAACTAGCATCCTGATCCTACTTTATAGCAGCTCAGAGTCTTGCATAAATCCTAGAGTAACTAATATTCCTATGCAGCATGACAGTAATTATATCTGTCATTATTAACATAATGTGTCTGCTTATGCGTGCTTTACACACATCATGATTTTTGCTCCTAGAAGGGTAACCTTTAAAGGGTAACTGCACTTCTGTTGCAAGTAGAACACTGAAAGAAAGACAAATTGAATGAAATACAAAGAAAAAAGTATGAACTGCTTAAGGAAATAAGCAAACAGCTTGAAGTATGAGTGTGCATAAAGTTTAAAGAGCAAAAAAAAAATGCAACTGCAGTGTGTAACAATGACTTTCAATCTGAACAAAGCTGAGAGACTCTCAAGAGTTTAACTATTCAGTTTGTTTGGCTCATCGATTATCGTCATCTTTTGGAAGCTTCTAATTCTGATGATCATACAAACAAAGACACTAATAATTCTCACTATTATTTACACCAAAATTACAGCTAGCTAACATTAATACCTCTCCACAACACAACAGCTAACTTTACTTTACACTAATAACTGTGAATTAATTCTATCATAAGGAATTTCTACATTTTTTATTAGTTATATAATTCTTTGTTGCTCAGTGTTTCTTAATAATTATCAACACACCATTAAAGTTTAATCTTAGCGTTTGTGGCAAGGTTGAGGCTAATCTTTCTATTGTGTGAGCCTTTTTGGGTGAGGAACATAGTTACTATCTGAGTTTCCTCAGGAACATATAAAGTGGTGGACCACAAGTTTGTTTTGTCTCTGCCTCATACTTTGAGCACATTTTTAAAATGATTTTTAACTTGAAAACTTAAACAACAATTCCAGGGGCATAAAAAAAAAAGTAGAGTTAGCGCAGTGTCACTGTGGCTACTCACTCCATACTGGAAATAAGATATGTTTTGTGCATGCATGAAAACGCTAATAAATCAATAGTGCTAGGTTTAGCCGCTAACCAGGAAATGTGTAGCAGCTAACGCTAGCGCTATGGATTCAAGATTTTGTATTTGTCACAAACATAGTTGTATACAGGATACAACTTGCAGTAAAATGAAAAGTAAAAAAAATGTTTGTGTTTTAGAGCCAGCTTTAAGAATTTCATTTAAAAGGAGAAAATTCTGACAATTCCACATATCAAGGGAGTGAATGAATGAAGGATCAAAAGAATGAAGACATTTGTTAATGTATGCCGAAATAAGTAGAACAGCTAATTAGATTAATTACATATCTTTACATTACTTTTTATTAAATGTAAAACACACACTTGCATACACATCTGCATTACCCAAATAGGGTCTAACAAATGTAAACTATTAAATTAAAATTTTTTCATTTATTTACTTTATTTAATACATTTTATTTGTGCTAATTTATTTTATTTTGTTTTTAATTAATATAATAAAAGTGTACTGCATACATTTTATTTTTATTTTTTTTTATAAAATATCATTTTATGCAATATTTAACCAAGCAGACATTTTATTTAAAAAACATTTTTAATGTAAACTGCTCAAATGTTGATCAATATTAATAATAACAAACTGTGTTAACCAAAATTGACAAATGGCATTTGTTTTCTTCCTCCTAACTTACCAAAATACAACCGAACTGTGATTAAAAAACCGAGGTACGTACTGAACCGTGAATTTTGTGCGCTGTTACACCGCAACTCGATATTTATATATATGATATGATATATATGCAACTCTGTATATTTATTTTTCTCAAAACCAAAAACACAAGCCATAACTTAAATTACAAACATTACTGAGCTTAAAGTGATGAAAAGCCTCTTTTCTTTTGTTAACAGACAGACAGACAGACAGACAGACAGACAGACAGACAGACAGACAGACAGACAGACAGACAGACAGATAGATAGATAGATAGATAGATAGATAGATAGATAGATAGATAAGATGCCATATAGCCTGTAGTCTACAATAAGAACAAGCAATTTGGCATTTGAAAAATGAAAAATGGTAAACTGTATATCACTTATCTAGCACACACTATTTACAAAGGTTCACCAATTACTGCAATCTTTCCATAAGCTTCTCTAAAATAATGTTACAGGCATTGCTGATCATCTCCCACTGTAGATACCTTAGCTGTCAGACACACAAAACAAAAGTGAGCAGTGCCACTCTGACCAGTGTATAAACAGAAAGCTAACAGTAACCTCTGGCAATCAGTTATCCTCTCTGTTTGCTTTGATCAACACAAGGTTCAGGAATTTTCAGCCAAAGAATGGATGAACCCACCCTCAGTGTAATAAATACTGCAGATCTTTCCATAATCTAGACTTTTTAGTTTTTGTGCTTTTGCTTGGTACATGTACATGTTTTGTACATACAGATTTCTATTTAGGAGTCATGGAAAGGTTTACATTAATCCCTTGTAATTAACACTGCTTGCATATACAAAAAGCAAGAAAGAAAGACCTGGTAACTAGGTGTTCACAGGTGATCTGATACCTAGGTGTTCACATCACACAGGACCTGTCTTGGTCCTGTCACATCAACACCCTGGTGAAGAAGGCCCAGCAGCGTCTGTACCATCTGAGATTCCTGAGAGACTTTAAACTACCCTCTCAGGTGCTTTCTACACCTGCACCATTGAGAGCGTCCTGATGGGTAGCATCACTTCCTGGTTTGGGAACAGCACCATGTAGGACAGACAAGCCCTTCAGAGGGTGGTGTGTTCAGCTGAACCTACCATCCGCACTGAGCTCCCTGAGCTGCAGGACATCTACAGCACACAATGCAATTCCAGGGCCAGGAAGATTCTGAAGGACCTCAGCCATCCCAACAATGGGGGATTTCAAAGCATTTCACTATATGTCATACTCTGTATGAATGTGTTTGTGACAAATAAAATTGGAATTTGAATTTGGGAAAGAAAGAAAGAAAGAAAGAAAGAAAGAAAGAAAGAAAGAAAGAAAGAAAGAAAGAAAGAAAGAAAGAAAGAAAGAAAGAAAGAAAGAAAGAAAGAAAGAAAGAAAGAAAGAAAGAAAGAAATGAATGAATGCAATGAACCTGTTTAGTCCATACAGCCTGATACATAATAAATCCTTTTTTTTAGATGCAGTGACATTTTTCACACCCTGAAAGCATACCATAAAAAGACATCAATAAAGTTCAGGATAACTTTAAGAAATATAAACCCCATCAACTTCTCTTTTTCAAAGAAAAAGGCTACAACAAATGGCTATAGTTTGTGTTTCAATGTGACTGTGAGGCTGGTGCAGACGTGACACACTTAACATCCACAGGCTAATAATCTATGTAAATTTGTCCACAGTGTGTGAATATGACAAACACTACCACATTAACATTCAAACACACCCTACCAAAGTGGAGGTTTGATGTGGAGAGTCTTCAAACCACCACATCTTGTAACCTACTCTGACTCATAATGATTTTTGTCTTGTGGGAGTAATATCAAAGATGGAGGTCAGTGATTTTAAGCTCTCATTTGAGGTCAAATAGAGGAATGATTGGTGGTTAAACCTCTTTTTTCACTCTTTAATTTCTCAAGCATCTTTTCGCTTGGGCGTTATCATTTTCGCTCCATGATCCTAACTTCACCTGGCCGCTTTTTACTCGCTTAGATCCTCACAATTCACACTACCTATTTTACTTATCATATATTTCCTGTCTTTCATTTTCTCTCTTTTAAATGTGATTAAATGCACACTTTTATAATATCACATAGAAGCACTGTCTTCAATATTTCTCCTTTTACCTGACTACTCTTCTTTTTATACTTTCTGTGCATCAGAGCAGATATTTCTCAATGTGTTAAAAGACACAACAAGACAAAACAAATTTTCTTGGTTTGGGTGCATCACACAATTAAAAACCCAAGCTCCATTTAAATCGCAATAAAAGAAACAATAAATGACAACTTGGTAGATTCTGATTTAAAGAAATTACATTTAGGAAGAGACAGATTTCTTTTAGAGATAAAGGAATGGCATCAGCTCACAAAATTCAGTGTGTTAGTAATGTGTAAGTTTGCTTTTCAGGGAAATTAAAACTCATTACCTGAGGTTGAAAACAGTACCTACAGCACAAATGCCATTTGATTATGCTCCATAAATTGACTTGCTCACTGTAAGCAGTCTTCTAGTCAGTTATTTTTTTTTTAGCAAGCATATACACACACACACACACACACACACACACACACACAATGAAATGAATTCATATAATTTAATGGGGTGTGTTAATTTATAATTACTAAGCAAGAATGAATTGAAAAAGATCTGTATTCGAAAAAGAAGCATTTAAAATGTCTCCAAAAACCTCTCTTTGGGATAGAGGAACACTAGGCCAAAATGCACATTAAGCTCCTGCATGAACTACCTCTACTTTTAATACTTTTAATGTTCAAGTACTGGTCATATATTATGAAAAAAAATGTTTGAGACAATAAACCAAATGTGAACTTTGCACAACAAATGTGAATCGGTTCTACACGGTAAACCACAAGTATACATAATGAGTCACATGGGGGCCACTGCAAATAGATACAATTTTAATTGCACTGTTCATCTTTATTCTATGAAATAATATCCTACTCTGATAAGAGTGGTCCCTTCCTGGATGATGCCGCCCCAAGCCACAGTGCATGAAGGCTCAATAACCGATTTGATGAAAACGAAAATGACATCAATCTTATCAGGTCTTCATCATTGTAACCGAGTGTTAGACAGTGCCTTCACAAGCATCATCATCTAAACATTAATTGAGCAGATGAGTTGTAATCTCATTTGGAAGAATGGTGTCCAGGACAATGATGCCCCAACACCCTATTAAGCAACACCACCAATAATAATAATAATAATAATAATAAATGATTTTATATAAATATAGTTTTGTTTTTTGTACTTCTATATTAACAAACTTGTTAGATGCACTGTTTATATACAGTAGGCACAAAAAAGAATCTTTCAGCCTGCATTTATTGTCGTTTATTATCTGGCCCAGAGTTCTTTGCTGAGCCCACCATTTCATTTTTGCTAGAGATTTTATTTTAAAACCATCACTTGCCTCTGTAAACAGAACTAGGTGGATAATACAAAGCAAATGTTATGTGTTGACAGTAAGTTTTTAGAAGGTGAGCTCTTACCACCTTAAAGCTATATTAGTAACAGTGGAGTGCTGGAAAAGAAGAAAAAGAAGAAAGAAAATGAGCTGCAAATGAGGTTCGATGCTTTAGGGTATAGGCACTCACATTATCTTCAATAGCTTCAGTGGTTATTTATTGAAATTACTGTATGGTGTTTTACATTTATTCTACTCTTCGCATTCCTCAGTAGGCAGAGGGCTCAGAGAGTGAATCGGTCAAGGTTCAAGGGTCGGAGGATGAGCATTTGCACATTATGTATGTGAAGCATGTAAAAATGCTGCGTGGCTCAATAATTTATAAAAGCATGCATAGACTCGTTTTTACTCCGATGTGCATTAAAGGCCTGCTGGGAACTGGCTTTGTCTATACAGGGAAAAAAATAGTCTAGTAGTGGCTGAAAAAAAAAGACGTCTTCAGTTAATTCATCAAATAATCCTGGAGTTTTTCCTTCTCCACAAACCCAGCCAGGATGTGATCTAAATTCCTAACAATTCCTCTGTCCGCTTTGTCCTCTCCCTCGATTTCTCAACATCTCTCTCTTTTCCTTTGACCCACTTGGAAAAATACTTTATCTTTTTAAGTCCAAAAAAGGTCTTGGACAGTCCACAGCAGACAAGACAGTGAGTGATCACAAAGGATGACATTGTCTAACACAAACACTAATGAACTAAAGAGAACTAAGAGCTCAAACACAATCCTGAGTAGAATATTCCCTGCAGTACCATTCCTACCATATTCCAAGTCTGTGGATCTGCAATTGGTGATTCAATCAGACTGTGATGAAGCAACATGGCCTGTTTTTCCTTCTCCCAGTAGAGCAACAGTCGTTTAACTGATGTCCAATGCATTTACAGAACCGCCCAGATCACTCTACCAGAACCAGAATTAATTGAACAAACTACCTCAGCTTCCTCCTGTTAACATCTATTAGGAGCTGGACTTTTACCCAACATTAGAATCGGTGCTGTTTTTCTAAAAACAGAGAGTTTGAGCAAGGCTGGTCCCTGTAATATATATATATATATATATATATATATATATATATATATATATATATATATATATATATATATATATATATATATATAACTGTCTTCCTGTCTTTCTCAACCTGTAATAATAAAGGCATGGTTTCATCAACTACTAGAAGAAAAGAGACAGCTGATGAATGAGCCAAACACTCCTTGGACCAGGAGAATGTTATCTGTCTGCTGATCACTGACACTTCAGAATAAATGATAAAAAAAAATCCAAAATCCTTATTCAATTGGGCGTATCATAATATGTCTAAAGTAATGCTTCATCGGTATTATGTAAAACAAAACAAAAAAGACCACGGGTTATGCTGAAGGGAATAGAAAATAATCGATGAATCAATCTAATAATAATGCGGTATAAATGTGGTATAATCAATCTTATACCGGAAAACATTCAGCAGCATTAGCATAACTGTTAGCACCGTTACAAAGTGCTAACACTGGAGACCCTTTCCAAAAACATGCCCACCCAACAAGTGAAGGTTAAGTAGCTTTAAACGTTTTAAGAAAGGTTTTGTAGAACATGTATAACTACATTTTGGCCAATCAAATTCAATAATATAACAGTGCTGTGATAAAAAATGACCAAGCAAGTCAAGCTGAAAGGAAAACTTACCGATTACGTTCCACTTCTAGAACCAGTTCCAGGTTTGCTGCTGAGACAAGAATCTCTCCTCTTTCTGGAAACTGATCCTGCACACAGACCCAGTCATGCATATACATTAGTTTTGGATTAACATTTATGAGCATTCATGATGGAATAATCAATGATCAATTAAACATTTTGATTCCGTAAATAATCAGCATTCAAATGAACATTTCCACTATTTAGGAAGCAGAATATGATGTTCTGATGATGTAAATTACGATGTACATTACATAATATTAACTGCTCTTCACCTGGCCTGAAATTAGACACATTGGCAGCAGTGTTTTGCAGATCGAAAGCACTCAAACTCCACAGGGAGAATGATGTGTTAACCAAGCCATCCAGCAAAACAAAACTGTCTTTTCCCAGGCACAAATGTGTTTATTTTAGTGCCAGCACAACACTTAAGCTCAGCCATTATAAATAGAAAGGCACGGGTCGTAGCCAGCACATGAGCCCTAGCGGCTAGCTTTTTGCTCCTGTTTGCTCTATATGCACTGCATGTGGTTAGCTGTGCTAGCTGATAAAAAAAAAAAAAGAGTGCCTTTGAGTAGGAGGCTGAGCGTTTTCATCAAACATGTATCCGTTTTCCAAAGAACCCTCCATCAATAGACAAGCTTCCCCCTCCCCTATCTCCCCCTCTGGCCTTCCAGTCTAAAGTGAGATACAACAAGAGAGGAGGAGAAAAATGCTCTAGGGCCAGCAGCGATCAAAATGCCCAGAATGTTCTATAAACAGGCTCAGTATAGACATCTAGATATGATAGAATTGTAAAAAAAAAAAAAAAAAAAAAAAAAGGAAATGAGTCTGTACATGTTTTTCAGGAAATCTGGAATGTTTACGCAGTCCGTCTGTGTCTATCTGTGGTGCGCCTCCATAGGGCTTGTAGCTGGTGTCGAAGATTTTCGTTTCATTTTAGGCTATTTTATAACAGTTTATTTTTAATAAGATGCCACATACATCTTTCTTGACTACATAACCCAGAATAATTTTGATATCTATAATATAACAGTCCCTAGCCCGATAATTAAATATAGAGATACTAAATTAATGTCAATTTAATGTGCAGCAAATGCAGGGCTGTACATTTAGATCTAAGCGAGAATATTATTGAATGGAGAGCGTGGCTGTGTGGGATAAGAGCAGAGTAGATGATGAGGTCTCGAGAGCAATTTGCGGCTCGCTGACTGAAGAAAAAGGTTGAGATGGAGAGAGAGAAGCCCTTTGCTTAAGCATGCAAACACTTAGTGAATCTGAGAGCCTGCTGAAGGCGAAAGGGTGGGGGGGAGGTAGATGGAACGGGGGAGGTGGAGGATGATAAGTGAGATGGAGATTACAAGAGGCTATCAAAGAGAAAGGGAGACTCTGAACCTATGTGGAGGGAAGGAGAGGAGAATGCGATATTCGTTAATGCACAAGTCAAGTTTTGCAGTTAACTGCAGAATTATTGGCACCTTTCAAAAACTGTTTTTATAGTTGTTTTCCTTACTTTAGAAACTTTTTTTTTAGAAACTTTTTGCTCAAATAAAAAAAATGATTCTTTTGCAATTTAAATAGATAATTCTTATTAATGTTTTACAGAAAACTATGCACGTTAATAAATAAAAATGTATTATTAACATACCTATATGTTAATGTTAAACTTAAAAATATCACTTACTGCCTAAGTTATGTCTATTCATTTTAATTCAATAACTCTGGAGTTGAATTTGGAAGATAAATATACGGGCCACGCTATGAAATCTAACTTACTTTATATTCAATGTGCATGACTGGAATAGATATTTCTTATTAATGATCATTAAATGTGTTTTATACATACATGTGCCCTATGCTCACAAGTTTCCTAATATGTACAATGAAGATGGATGAGTTATAATATAATCACATTTGCTCCGTTCCCAGTACACACTCATTCTGATCCATTCAAAACAAGAATGGGAGAAAACTAATTTTCTCAAGACATCACAACAAGCAGTGCTGGCGCATGACGCATACTGACTGATATGGCCCAATATTCTCTACTGCTCTAGGATAAATATTTATGGGACTGGACTCAGTCAGTTCTCTCATGACATGATTATGTCTGAATGACAAATGAATGAGGAGTTCAGACTCTGGGAGTCTGGTACATATCGCAAGGTGCCCACTGCCTGAGAGCTCCCACTGGGCTGCAGAGCAACCGTGCCAGGCTGAAAAACTGCACCCTGCTGGGTGCCTATGACAGCACTATCCCACCCTAACCCAGCTGGAGCTTTCACAGCTAGCAGGAAGACGTGATAGAGGCACTGCACAGTCACAAAAGGCTACTTACTGTATAGAGAACAAACTGTAGAGAGAATTTCATGCATCTTATACATTGCTCGTCTTATACAATGTCACATAGGAATTCAGTTATCATATACAATACATTTGAAGAGGTGAACGTAGGATGAAAGGCTGAAATGTGACAAGAATAAATAAACTTATGCCACCTTCAAATCATTCATATAGTTGTGCAGAACTTGAAATGAAAAAGAATGATTATGTCTAAGTGCTCTGAGTGCAGAGCAGCATGCACACACAAAATTTACACAGGGGGGCAAACTGGAGTAGGTAGGATTTTGGAAGAACCAGGAGAAACCCTATTTGGACATGAAAAGGCAATCACTCGGGACAGGTGACCCCAGGGAAATGTGGTATCAATGGTAACTGCTGTACCACTAAGTCACCTTTACAGTGTTTTCCCAGTTGTAGTTTTTTTTCTCTTAAGAGTTGAATAATTAGCCTGGCATCCCGAAATCCTCTGATTAGAAGCACTTATACCAGCCGGCATACAATTTAGGAATATTTTTAAAGCATCCAATTACATTAAACCCTTATCCAGAGAATTATCATTTCTCCCCACTTTAATTTACATAAATCATAGGGTATGTCCTTATCAGCTAGTGCACGCTTTTCTTATGCTACAGCAAATAATGTCAAGTAGACAAATGATTCATGGACAAATTCCAAGGAAAACTTATCATTTTGCTCAAATGCGCTTTTAAACAGGCCAACTGGAATCTTGATGAGGCACAATATCCTCTGGGACAAAGAAGGTTAATATGACCTGTCTGCCATTTTCTGTCTCTGATGCTCCCAGGTCGTATTTACTACAGACACCCTATGACTTTGAGCCTTACCTGAACGACCATCATTCATACTTTGTCTGCTGCTGTCTCCAATGAGAATCTTAGAGTGGAGGGATGCAGCAAAAGCCCAGGTTTTCAAAAGACACTGAAAAATTAAGACCCAGTTATCACAAGCCTCGAAAATAAGTCTCGGCTCTGTGTGTCTAAAGAAGTTATGAGTCCTATTAGACCTTGCCTTGCTAATTTGGTTTCACTTCTGTGCCTTAGATTACAGTTCAAGGTATTAATAGTTTAAGGAAAATATATATAAACAAACTTCTGGCTTTTGACTGTCCTTGATTTTGGAAGCTCTCATTTCTTTGATCTCATTTGTAAACCTTTCTGTGTATAAAACCTTTCTGTGCATTTCTGTGTCCTTGTATAACAGTAAGTGTTACTCATAGCCAGTTCAAACAAACTACTTGAGGGAGTTTGCAAGCAGAGGACATGCTGTGGTAACTCTAGCAAAGTAAATGTTAAACTAAGCCATACAAGTACACACAAACAAGAGTATAGGATATCAGAGCGTGTATGCACAAACACATTTTTGGTACACAACGTACATTCGAAAGACACAGTGGGACAGAATCCAAAACATTCCCTTTAATGTATTAAAACATTTCTAGAACTCACGGGTCCATTCACGCTTTTTCAAAAGGAACACCCGTACAGGAAAGGGAACTCTTAAATCACCGCATTCAAGTCTTATCACAGCTTGTCAGTCTTCTTAGAGTCACAATTTGCAGGTCTTTGTAATACCTTTGTATTTTCCATTTCCAGTGGGCGAAAACAATCAACAACCTTTTCATAAGCAACATTCACTTACTGTTTAACAACTCGCCATACGTTTATAAAAAAAAGGAACGTACAATATAACAGTCAATCCAACCATGCAATCCTTAGCAGTTAAGAATTAGGAGGCATTATTCAAGGGGTCCACCGTTGCTCTATGGCAGTGATGGGATTAACCATCATTCTATTCTAAGATCGCAATCTTAATCACAGTGCTATTATAATAATATGTATTGTCATAAAGGATTCACCATCTTGATGAATTGTGACTTGAGAATGTGGTAATGCATTTAGGTTTAATCAGATTAATAAAAAGTCCACACCTCGGAAGTCATAGCATTAGCAAAGCGAATAATTGGACCGGCATAACGGTATATAAAAAAAGAAACATTATGCCTTTCAGCCAGCTACATCAGGCTCCATGTAGTGAATTCATTGACCTCGACACTTTGCTCGTCACTTTATATAAGATTAGCAAGTCTGGGTTTAAGAGGCCTTGCAGCCAGTGCTTTCACACTTCTGGTCTATTAGAGAAGTTATTGGATTGGACACTTAAATGAACACACGGACACACACACAGACACACACACACACACACACACACAGACACACACACACACACACACACATGTGCACACACACACACACACACACACACACACTGTCACTTAATAAAATTGTACAATAATTCTATGCTGTACATGAGGGCAGACTGGTGGACATAAGCGCATAGTACAACAATAAGACACCTGGAATGCAGAAAATTGAATTATGCGAAAATGCTGTTTGTGGACTATAGTTCAGTGTTTAACACCATAGTTCCCTCTACGTTCACCTCCTTGGAGGTCCTGGGATTCAGCCCACCCCTGTGTCAATGGATCTCCAGCTTCCCTTTGTGGGCAAACAAACCTCATCCTCCCTCACCCTCAGCACCGGAGCTCCTCAGAGTAGCCAGCAAGACTAAGGAGTTAATATTGGACTTCAGCATAAAGCAGGAGTGGTCATAAAAAACGCTAAACATCAACAGAACCCCAGTGGAGGAAGTGGATAGTTTCCGGTACCTAGGTGTTCACATCACACAGGACCTGTCTTGGTCCTGTCACAACAACACCCTGGTAAAAAAGGCCAGGCAGCGTCTGTACCATCTAAAATGCCTAAGGAACTTTAAACTACTCTCTAAGGTGATATGGACACTTGCACCATTGAGAGCGTCCTGACGGGTAGCATCACTTCCTGGTTTGGGAACAGCACCATGCAGGACAGATGAGCCCTCCAGAGGGTTGTGGGTTCAGCTGAGCGCCGGACCAAGGCCAGAAAGTTTGTGAAGGACCTCAGCCTTCCGAATGGCACAGCACAGTGTCACTCTAATACCAGCACTTAAGTGACAATCACACTGGGACACTTCAATCTGTACTTCTGTCAATATCTGCCATACACATATTCATCCCTTTCTGTCTAATTTATGTATACACGTATATATATATATATATATATATATATATATATATATATATATATATATATATATATATATATATATATATATATATACTAGTGTGCATATATATATATATATATATATATATATATATATATATATATATATATATATATATTTCTGTCTAATTTATGTATACACATATATATATATATATATATATATATATATATATATATATATATATATATATATATATATATATATATATACTAGTGTGCATATATATATATATATATATATATATATATATATATATATATATATATATATATATATATATATATATATATATATTAGATTATTCCTAACCTTATTTTTATAGTTATACTTTATACTTTTAATATACTTTTATAAATAAATAAAAAATATTTTATATTCTATATCTATTTTCATGTTTAGATGTAGGACAGTAGTAAAAAGCATTTTACTACATGCCGTACTCTGTATGAATGTGTATGTGACATAAAATCTGAATTTGAATTATTTAGGCCAGTGCTGTGTGTAATGAGACTGAAAAAGCATGCCGTAAAAATGGACCACTATATGGGATGTCATTCAGGAAAAAGATGTGGTCTGATGCAATTTGTGGTTTAGTACATTTATGAATACCTGAGGCTCCAGTGGGCACAGGCTCATCAAACTGGATGCTTGAAGACTCGAGTGTTTCTTTAACTCTTCAGTTTTAGTAAGCCTTTTAACTCTGTTGCTTCAAATTAATGTTCTGTGGACTTTTACTGCTGTAGCCTCCAAGCGTTAACTAATTTGTGCATTCCAAGATGCTTTTCTGCTTACCAAAGTTGAGCAGTAGTTATTTGATTAGTTACTATAGACTTCCTGTCACCTCAGTATAGTCTGGTCATTCTCCTTTCAGAAACTATATTTAATTAAAAACTGACAGAAGTGGAACCTGATGTGGGCCTTCTACTGTTATACCCCCCAAGGTTCAAATAATGTTGATATCGCTTATTGTAGGAAGTAAATACTTATTTACTAAATGTCATTATCAACATCTGCTATTTAGCTAATGTAACCTGTTGTTAGTTAGGCCTGACATGTGTATAGGTCAAAAAAATTCAATAAATGAAATTATGTCTACTAGTTTAGGCTGTTAGCCTATAGACCTATGAACACTATGCACTTACAAATGTGCATCTTAGTTATGTTACTCATCTTTCTTATGCTATATAGTAGATATATTAAACATTTCCCCCATGAGCCCTGCTTACCAGATTGTTTTGTTTTGATAATTTACACCCTCCCTAAAATAAGCCTTGTTGACTTGTTGAAATTATTTTGTAGTTATTTTGGATTGATTTTAGACTTAACGGTTGACGGTTAATTGTTGACTAATGACCACCCATTACTGGTCTGGTAGGAAACTGGCTATAATTTACATCTCTAACAGATGAACTCATTCACAATGGCTAGTCTGTTAACATAATGCCAGCTATTAATCACTTCTGTTTTGCTCCAACCAAATGTCTGGAGCCCATTTATAAATTTGCCTGACACAAAAAAGCATATATACCTTTAAGCGTATATACTCAAGTCGAATAAGAAAATAACAGTGCCTTTATTCTTCGCTGCTTGTCAAGAAGAAACAAAGCTGTTCTGAACATCAGGGTTAACGTGGTGCAACTGCAGACCTAGGCCAAGTATCACCTACTCTGAATAAAATGTCCTGGACAGCTCACAAAGTGTAACAAACTCCAAGGCTGGACGAGAAAAGAAAACACACTGAGATGGAGAAAATTGAAAAGGAGACAGAGGAATGAGAAAGGGAGAAAAAAAACAAAGACAGCCATATATAGAGAAACAGAGATGGGAGAAGAGTGGGAATTAGGAGACTGTGGAGAATAGGAGAAATGTAATTCTTTACGGGATTGCTGGTGTCAGAAGCGCTTATTTTTGTTTCTTGGGGCCTCCTCCCATGTAACCTTCTGCTCACTTTCTCTTCTGTGCTCTCACTTAAAAGCACTCTCAGTACAGTCTGCAGTAATGCTTATATATGATCACAGTTCCTTCTCACACGAGTTACAAAACCAGCAGGGTTAAAAGTGCACTGATAGCTTTCTCTCTTTCCTTAACTCATCACATATCTTTTCTCCTCTACTTCTTTCTTCTCGTATCTCATGCATTCTTGCCCCCTGGCCAGCATTTCAGGGAATTATGAAGAAAGGGAGGTGAAATGATGCCGTTTTAAATCAAAGATGCCATCTGAGCAGCTACAAGATTGCAAACGTGTTGGCTTTTCAATTACTGGAGGTAAATGTTTATTCTATTGATTAGATGAAGGAAATAAGAACTATTACAATATACTTGTAATGCTTTATCATTTTGTGTCCACAGGCACCCAATAATTCCATATGAATGCAATCATGCCAATCTTTGATATATGGTATTGTACTTCAGGACACTAATGATGTTT
Source organism: Silurus aristotelis (assembly GCF_946808225.1). Taxonomy (NCBI): domain Eukaryota; kingdom Metazoa; phylum Chordata; class Actinopteri; order Siluriformes; family Siluridae; genus Silurus; species Silurus aristotelis. The sequence continues at coordinate 20,309,253 of NC_139578.1, forward strand.
TTTGATGTATGATGATATTTTGGTGTACAGGGACGGTGGTAGAAAATCGATTCAAGGAAATGAGTCTACCTTCTTGCTTTACCCTTTATTTAATCACGGGACACAAGCCCCATTTACATCTCATTTTATACAACCAAATTTAATTTCAATTTGACAAATTAAATGCCAAAAAACAATGCATCAGCTCATCAGCTCTCTTTAGGGAAATCTAGTCCCTGCATTAATGTAACATCGATTCACCTGTGTTGTGTCTACAAATGATATGAAGAGTGGATTCCTGAACAGGTACTACATTTTGTGGCTCAGGTAATGGGCATGTATACTGTAGCACTGACCCGAAAAGTGCTGAAGCAGTAAATGCCAATTTCAGTAGCACTTACGTTCCCATCAATCAGTTCCGTATTCATATGTCTGAACTTGTAACAGACGTTTCAATTATTTTTGTTGAAAACATATTCTATTCCCAACCCACGTAAACTATTAATGCCGAGCACTGCATTATATCTCAAGGTCTAAGAGATAGTATAATAATAACAATTTTCATGTTTCAAGTTTCATTTGTCATATACAAAGTGCTACACGATATATACCCATTTATGCAAATGCTTGGAGCACCAAGCCATAGTAGTCAAACAGGATACACCTACAAAGCAATATAAAATGACTATTCAGACTGAGGGGTAACCTATTACAAACACATACAATAAACGCAGCTGAGTCTGTAATGTTTTTATTTTTCCTTTGGCTGGATAATGTGTTCAGTGACAATGCATCACTGGTGACGACATCCTACAGATGTGTCAGTAAAGCCTGCTGGAAAACAAAAACCCCCTTGTACACGAATCAATCACCTGACCCAAGTCTACAGTCTGGACTAGACAAAAATCAGCCCCAGCCTCGCTTCTTTCTATTATAATGAGTATCAATGTTGGCAAAAACAAACAAACAAAAAGTATTTGACATTGGTTAACAGCAAATTATTTGATGATGCCAAAAAATTACCCCTTGGAAGACCCAACACTAGTATTATTGGTTAAACAAGCAGTTGAAGTATTTAACCACCAGCTAGCAGTGTAATGTTAAAAAGATTGCATGGTGTGGTTGTTTGTTACAGCACAATTTTCCGATGTGGTCCTCAAAAAAAATGAAACTTTATACTGATGTCTTTTTCTCAGTCCTGCTAGCCAATTTATACCACATGACACTGCAGACAGGAAATTTTATTACATGTTTGACCTTTTCCATCAAACATTTTTTTTGTAATACAATATTATCAGGGGGAAAAAAAAGAAGCAAAGGCACTTGGATGGTAATGTAAAACTTACATTAGTGTGAACACTAATGTCTGCTAAACACAGTGCTCCAAGAAAATCTGACTTTCTGAAATCTGAAGTTTCAGTCTATAAAAAAAAAAACAAGCAGCAAAGTTCAAGGCAAGGTAAGCTTAAATGCTTTTGAAGAGTAAACGCTCAGAGCAGAAGTTTTAACCCCAGTGCCCACAGGAAAGCAAGCAGGAGGCTTTTTCATTCTGTTCCTCCAAACGATCTTCTCTGTTTTTGAGTAGACTGGCAGACAGCCTGCATCTTAGCTTGTATTCCCATAGAGGTCTCTGTGTTTGTTTGTTTGTGTGTGTGTGTGTGTGTGTGTGTGTGTGTGTGTGTGTGTGTGTGTGTGTGTGTGTGTGTGTGTGTCTGTAAAATTACATCCGCATGACATGCATTCAGCTCCACTCCAAACAGCTCCGTGACTCATTACCTCATAGGCAGAACAGCAAAAAGTCCAGCCAACAGTCCAGAGTCTCTCATAAAATGTGTGTGTGTGTGTGTGTGTGTGTGTGTAAGTGTTTTTGTGGGGCCAAGTTTTAAAAAGAGGGAAAGAAAGAGAACATAAACTAGAGGTTGCACGAGTGGATATTATGGGGAGACAGAAAGAGAAGGACAAAAGAGCAACGACGGCAGATGATTATAGCTGACAGGAAATGAGGCACCAAATTACAATGTAGAACTGCCTTTTATTAACATAAAGTGGTCCTACAACTCACATTAACAGTGATGAGAATTGTCACAAAATAGTCAAGAACATCTGAGATTGATAAGATTCTTACAAAATGCTCATATAAGAAATTATTATTTAAAAATGCAGTCTTTTGAATAGCGCTGCCAGGTTGATGTTCACATTAAATTTGCATGGTTTTTTTCAGTTCACACATCACTATAGACAACACACTGTTGTGCAGCAGTACTGCTACAATTATTCATTCATTCATTCATGATTAAGTAACCGCTATATTCCAGCCAGTGTTGATGAGGATCCTGAGCCTATTCCAGGAACATTGCGCAGGAATGCATCATACACAAATATTCACACATTTATCCACATTTAAGGGCAATTCACTTCAGTATGTTTGCGGGAGAGTAGAAGTAACATGGGGAGGCTGGGAAAAAAAAAACATTTGGACACAGGGAGAACATGAAACTCCGCACTGACTATAAAACAAATCAGAATCACTAGTAGTTTGTTAATGTTGGAAACACTGCATGGGATATATACACACATCGGCCACTATGAAAGGAATACCAATAGATCTGCACATTTATGTAGTTATGTCACAGTGCAATGCATAAAAAAAAATCAAGAAAGTCAGTTACTGTTCATTTAAAACATCAAAATGAGAAAAAGGTGTGACTTTAACTATTACATGGTTGTTGGTACCAGTTGGGATGGTGTGAGTATTTCAGAAACTGCGGATCTTCAGGAATTTTCACATAAAACAGTTTCTACCGTTTGCACAGAATTGTGTAGGGAAAAAAACAAAACATCCTGTAATAGGGGGGTCTGCAGACTGATACACCATGTATATGAGAGAGACTAGATGAGAGTATGACTATTATCAACAATCACGACCTAAACTTGCTCATGTTAGTTTTTGCATTGTATTGCTGCCACGTGATTGACTGATTAGATAACTGCATGAATGCGCAAGTGTACAGGTGTTCCTACTAAAATGGATGGTGAGTGTATAACTTCTCATCCATTATTTTCCATCTAGTTTTGTTGCTTGCTTTGAGCAAAGTTGTCTTGGATTCAGTTACTATTGCAGTTAGCTTAAAAGTCAGCTTTCACAAACATTAGCCTGAGACTAACATGAAACATCGACATTCAAAATTTTTCTAAACGAATGCAGATTAAATCACTCCTGTCTCTTAATGCGTTGCGTTTAAATGCATATTAAATTACACTAGAGTTAATGACAAAACTGGTGTTAACTACTTGCCTTTTCTTATCAAAACCACACAGAGAAGTTATTTCAAGTTGCTCTATGCAGTGAAAGCAACATGCCTGCCACTATTCTCTTTCTAGTTTTCAGCCTTGTAGAGCATTAAAGCGTACACTGAATTTTATACGCATGACATTATGAGATTTTCCTTTCACTGTAGTCATTGTCAGTAATCGCTTCATCCTGGTCAAGGTCAGGGTGGATCCACAGCCTATCCCAGGACCACTGGGACCAAAGCAGGAAAATACACCCCAGATAGGATGGCAGTTCATCTCAAGGCACCATGCATGTACACACCCACACACAGCTGCAGGAAACCAACATGAGAACATGCAAAACTGCATACAGATTAACTTAAATATATCACCTATCTATTTATGGACTTATTTCTTTTTTTACTTCTTGATATCTCCATTTTTATGCAATAGCTACCAGGCAGAGGAGGGTGAAAGCTGGCAACTTTTTCCACATTGTGGACCCTGAGTTTTACACAACACTGTTGGACCTCCCTCAAATGACCTGCAACTGAAGGTGGGGTCTGGACTTGCAGTTAGAACTGAAACAACTGCTCATTATTGCAAAGGTTAAAGGAGTACAAACTTCAAATCTCTCTGCTCAACATGTTTTTCAGCACATGGTACCAAACCAGGGTAGCAAATGGCACAAACCAAACCTGCATTCAGGAAAGTATTCACTACACAACCATCCCCCAACCCTGTCGCATACATCCATACACAGATGTACTCAGCCACACACAGGAGTAAACAGATGCGTAGTCATGAACTGAGCTTCTACGCTTCTTAGAGGAAATGTCACGTTTATCATAATCACTGAAGTTGTGTATTTACACAGATGTAGGGTATGTGCATTTTATATACATCGTCTCATTTTGTCATTCAGCATCCTGGTTAGCTTGACATTTCCACGTTGTCTAGAGCTCCAAATCAGCATGAATAGGTTTGAAGTACCCAAAAGGTCAGCAAATCAATACAAGTGAATATGCCAATGAGGAAGGGGAGGCTAAGGCGACATGCCAGAAATGATAGAATTAATGCTTAATGCTGCATCATAGAGCAATGTAAAACACTCAGGGGGAAAATGCAAGAAGTTCCCACTTCTGTTTCAAACTTGAAGGTGCCCTAGATTGTATAGCACTGAATGACAGGGGAGAAAGACTAATACCATCCCATCCCTCCTAACACCTTTTCTTGATTCTTTACTCTTGATGTTATGCTTTACTCTTGTGCCCCTCTGTAACATGTCATTATTTTACAATTAAACAAACCTAATCAAACAAATTTCGACTGGTTGATCAATCAATCCTTTCATTCTTACCTGTGAAGTTGCTCCTGTGTCTTTGTGTACCGTGGTGTGGGGGATCCATTGAGCTGTCACTCTCTCTCCTCGCTCCTTCCATGCTGAAACAAAGCCAAGATTGGATTCTTTAACCCATGGAACGCTCGTGTTGAATGACGGATGCTCATCGTTTTACGACCTATCTAGCATGCCAAATTTGTAATAAATATATAATAATAAATAATAATAATAAAAAAAAAAACCCACTTCCAATTACTGTGTCTATACTGCATCTATAAAACATATTTGTGGCATACATTGGGATACCAGACTCACTGTATAACTCACTGACAGGAGGCACAGATTCATTTGTACTGCTCATTAAAATACTTAATTAACTTAGACTCTCATCAGCTCGGAAATGAAACGTAATGGTAGACAACGGGTCAAAAAAATTGCTTTCCATTAATCATAGACAATTACGGGAAGTATGGAAATTATAAATCATTTTGTGATTGTCTTTCCACTTGTATGGGCTCGTGCAGTAAGCATGACAGCTGAGACCTAGAGATCCTAAGCCCAATATTCGGTATTCTTTACAAGCCTTTCTGAATATCAACAACTTGTGAAAAGTGTCAAAAAAAAGGCAAGGGCTGTGCTCAGGTTACCGTGGTCGAAGGGATTTCTTCTTCTCTAGCTCTTTAGTCTGTCTTCCTATGACAGTCATATTTAATGTGCAACTCATACAGCCAAGAAAAACACATAAACAATCCACATCCCTGCCTGAGCTCAGACCTATCTGTCCATAACAGCTATTCACTCAGGGCTGTCAGTGGCATAAATGTAGAAATATAAGATCATTACCTTTCTTGAAATAACCATTTACGGCCTGAGCTGATGAAATACCACACCGACTGAAATGATAGTGACGGAATTGTTCGAAAGAGCGAAGTGGGAATGTTTCTCAATATACATTTAATTTATTTTCTCGTTTTTCCCCCATCTTTTCTTCTGATCCTAAATTTCCTCTGTTGCATCTGTTTGTTTCAGCCTATAAAATGACTGTAACCTCTCATCCATATAGCATCGATAATACATTCGCAAATTCAATTCAGATTTATCTGCTTATAGCTTGTTCAGCAAAATACCTTGTCAAAACTGAACTGTTGCTTGGCAAACAGCATTCCACCGACTTCATCATCATAGTGTATGAGCTCTGCCAGAAAACCATTTACCAAACTTAATAGGTATAAAATAAGCATTTGCCATGAGCTACCACGTGACACTGTGCCACCCGACTACAGAAAAAAGTGAGAGGAAATTTAGAGAGAAATTTCAGAGAAGGCCAAAGCAGGATTGAGGGCAGCTGCTACTTAACAGAGAAAGAGTGAAAGACTGACCTTTCTCTGGCTGACACATCCATAACCCCCAGAGCATTTGATTGTGCACCAGATTCCATTGGCAGTCTCTGGAGGAGTCTCACTTCTCTGGTCAAAATTTTCCATTACACATCTTAGGTAAGATTCTGTAAACTTTTTTCAACATAAAACATAAAAGTCGACTTTTTTCCCCGTTTTTACACTTGGTATTTATATGTATCTCCTGAATATTAATACCGCAATAACAAATGATTCAAGCTCCCTTGCGTTTACACCTGGCGTTCCAGTCATCTGCTACCCTCTATGGCAGCATTAAACTGGAAGAGATCTCCTTTAAAATGTGCATTTTAGACGGCAATTTACACAACAAGAAGCCGTGTTCGAAGCGACTGCAAATACCTTATGGTCCTTCGCCTTGAAAACAACTATGGGCCCTATTTTTTGTAATCACAAGTGTAATTTGTCAGGTAATGATGGCAGTTGGCTATTTTTGCAAGATGCAAGTCAATGTTTTGTTTCTATTTTCACAGTTGTATATTAATGAGCTGCAATGACGTGGGCGAAGAGGCACGAAAGAGTGTGTGACATTCACAATCCAATGACTTTTCAAACAGATTTTGTTCCAAAAGTGTGTGTGTGTGTGTGTGTAAACGCTGTCTCTTCCAAAACCCCCTCTCTGAGCAGATGCAGGGATAAAATGGTGTTTTCCTGTCCTCATGCACGGCATTATACATTTTTATCCCATTTCCTTCAACCCAGTTTTGTGGATGTTTATTATTTATGTCTTCCACTTCGAAAGAAATAGGACATTTTACCCACTCTAACTAATATTAACTAACTAATTCAACATGCTTTAATCTGGCAAACAGCTTGCTAAATATGGATACTATGCATGACATATTATACTAAGACAATTCACACTGAAAATCTTTAAGAAGCATCTCTTTTGGTGTTTATGTGCTACAAGCACACACAAGCATAAATTCAACAGAAAACCATATAATAGCATTAAAATACATAAATACAAATACACGTCAAGTCCCGAACAATATTTCTGCATCAAATGCAAATTTATTTGATGCAATAGTCTGCAATATCTATACTTCTAGAATACCCAGTCCAATTAGTATTTTATACAAACTTAATCTTGTCACTAAAGTTTCTGCCACGTTTTCACTTCCTCGCTCTTCTTTCACTTCTTCTTTAGGTGCTTATTTTTACTGGATGACCAAAGATGGTTTCAATTACTTGAAAATGCAAAATGTCGATAGAAAACTAGAAAAAACACTTTGTTCTTTTCAAGGTCTCCTCCAATGTGACTGCTGCTAAGATGTCCTCCTACAAAGAAAAGCTACAAGCATATGCATCTATGCATGCTTTCTTCTGTACATCTCAGTTCACCCCCCCCTCCACCCCACATCACCTAAGCTTCTCACCATTTCTTCTGTAGTTCTCAATCCTGACTTTACTCATTTCTTTGATGAGATCTGCCAATCTTTCTCTCCTACCCCATTCCTATACCTTTTTCTACAGAAGCAACCCTGAGGCTTCTTTTGTCCAGTAATCCTTCCACCTGCCTGCTGAACCAAATCTCTTCCAAAATGCTCCAGATCATCTGGCAAGACTTCATCACTCATACTGCAAACAACTCAATAACATCCAGTCACTTATCCCACTGACTTTAAGACAGCAAGAGTTATATCCACCCCAAAATCTCCCCTCTAGACATCCGAGAAATCAACAACTACTGGCATGCAACACATTTCACCTATCTTTATACAATCAGTGAACATGCATTATACAGTACAGCCAGACTTTACTATTTCTTACCCAGAACAACCTCCAAGATCTTTACCAGTTTGGCTATGACTTGGCACAATTCATATAAATGGCCCCTGGTAGCTGTTACTGCAAAACTTTCTCCTGAACCAAACTGTCATCGATCCTCATTCTCATTGACCTTTCAGCAGCCTTTGAGGTGAGCAATCATAAGACTCTCCTGCCCATCCTCATGAGTCTTGGAATTAGAGAAAGTTCACGGCAGTGGTCTGCTTCTGACCTGCAAGAATTATATCGGGGAATAGAGTGAAACCACATCTGCTCTATGCCGATTCTCCAACAGTTTATTGCAGGGTCCTCTTCTGCTCTCCCTCTTTACCCATCCTTTCTATCAGATAATACCTTGAAATAGTTTTTGAAAACATTGCTATCTTGAACACAACACATTCCATGCTTTCCTCTTCAAGACATGTATGTGCCTGCACACATCTTATCATGTCTAGTGGATATTTAGTCATGGATGGCAACTTATCATTTGAATCTAAACTCCAGCAAAATTCTTGATTCTCACTGGAGATTTTTTTGGAATCTGAAAGGTACAGTCTTGACAAACCGCTATTACTCAATTTTCCTACTACTACTTCCTACTTAGTCATGCAGGATCCTCCTTTAAATCATCAGAAGGAGTTCTCTCCACCAAGGCTAATCAAATGCTATTTTAGTCCCTTTTCATTTGACAATTGGACTACTTCAAATCTTCACCTGAGTGCCGTGAAACCTTTTCAACTGATCCAAAATGCTCCTGCATTGCTTGTTTTGAATCTCTCTACCTCTCTTCACCTACATTCACCCATTGATGGGTTCCCTGCACTGACTTCCTGTAGCTGCCACCTCAGCTTTATTCCAGTAAGGCTTGCCTACAAAGTCAGAAATGGACCCCCGCTTACCTGAAGGCACGTATCAAAACCCATTTTGCACCACAGGAAGGATAGACATGACTCACCATCCTTCAAGATACAAAGCAGGCATACATCAAGACTTTTCTCACCACTGAAATTCAGGTGGTGGAATAAAACTTCCCGGGATGTCTGATAAGCTGAGTCGTTGGATGTCTTGAAATGAAGACCTCATCACTAAGCATATAAATGAGCACTTAAAAAACACTAACTTGAAGTGTTATTGTTGCTTGTTATACTAATTCCACTCTAAACAGGTTTTTCACTTGATAGCACTATTAGATCCAGGATTATTTGTACTAACATGAGGATATGTTTTTGATACAGAAAGAAAAAAATCAACTCATTAAGATCTGGCAAATGGAGTTAATGTAATTGCAAAAAAAAAAATTATAGCACTTTCCCTCACTGTCTCTTTGTCTCTTTTTTTCCTCTCACGATTTAAAAAAATAAATAAATTAGCTCACATTATTCACTTGTTCTAAACATCTTTTGGACCAAGATGAGGGCAAAGGCAAGCTCAAGCTGTATTACAATATAATTATAACAAGCTGAAATAAATGTTATTATTATTTTGTTTTTAATACAGAAGTTCTTGGTCAAACTGACTAGTGAACTAGTGTCAGCTTTTGTTTAAATAATAAAAAATAAATAAAAATTGTATCAGTAAACACAAATGAACCCACACTGAATTTTAGAAGAAGACAAAATTAAATGATTCAAAAAAATATATAAATTCATAACGCTCTAGTGAAAGCTCATTACATGCATAAAGCAAGTGCACAGTTATGATTACCTATTGATCAAAAGCACCGACTTCATTACATAGCAATGAGATAAATAGACACGGTTATTCCAAGACTCCACTGCCTGCTAGAACCCTTTGACATTACTTTGATATCAAGTAGAGAGGACAGAAAGAGAAAGAAGCACAAGAAGAGAGAGAGAGAGAGAGAGAGAGAGAGAGAGAGAGAGAGAGAGAGAGAGAGAGAGAGAGAGAGAGAGAGAGAGAGAAAGAAAGAAAGAGAAGGCAATACATGCTCTTGTCTTAGCAGTTAATCATCATCAGCTTTTTAAACACTTCCTTTTTAACATCCTCTATGAGGTGGCTGAACAAAAGCAAAGCTGTCTGCAAAACAATTGCCTCGCACTTCTGTTGCTTAGTCCAAACAGTTTACCATGCAATATGCAATCTTTTATGTGCCAAATGACATGAAAACTAAAAAACAAAGAAAATACAATACGAAAACAATTTCAAAGATGTGTCACAGAATAAGGGAACATGTCATGTAGGATGGAATTGATGCTGCCTTAATGCTGTATTAAATCCTGCACCAATTTGTGAGCTCTGTGGCCTGAGAGAATGCCCTGCATTAGGTATCAGGAGTGGATGGCCTAAATAAGATTTGATGCAAGATGGCCTGAATATAACTTGGTGTAAGAATCACTTCTTACACCAAGTTATATTCAGTTTGGTGTAAAAAAAAAAAAGAACTAATCCTGAATAGGTTTTAGTGGGAGATGAGGTTTTGTTTGAGACAATGGCCTAAATGAGATTTGGATTTCCAAAAAAAAGTATAACCTCACTAAAGTTTAGTGTCATTGGTTGACATAAATGATGTTTGGTGTGACGGTAAAACAAATTAGGTTTGCTGTGATTGGTTAACATAAATCAAGTTTGGTGTCAGTGTGTGAAATCAATTTGGTTTGGTGTCAGTGGGCGGCATAAATGAGGTTTTGTGTTAGTGATTGATATGATTGAGGTTTGGGGTAAGTGGGTGACACAAATGGGGTTTGGTGTGATTGGTTGGCATACATGAGGTTTGATGTGATTGGATGATAGAAATGAGGTTTGGTGTAAGTGGTGGCACAAATGAGGTTTGATGTGATTGGTTAACATAAATCAAGTTTGTGTGATTGGGTGAAATCAATTAGGTCTGGTGTCAGTGGGTGACAAATTAGTTTTGTTGTCAGTGGGTGACATAAATGAGGTTTTGTGTGTGTTTGTGATATGAATGTGGTTTGGTGTGATTGGGTGATATAAATGAGGATTGGTATAAGTGGTGACACAAATGGGGTTTGGTGTGATTGGGTGATATAAATAAGGTTTGGTGTAAGTGGTGACACAAATTGGGTTTGGTGTAAGTGGTGACACAAATTGGGTTTGGTGTGATTGGGTAAAACAAATGAGGTTAGGTGAAGATTAGTGTGATATAATTTGGAGTGAGAGACAGGTTTGAGATCGGTGAGTTCCCTTTGTGTGAATGATAATTGATGTGAGAATATGGTCTGAATGAGTTTTGATGTAAGAGGATGGACTGAACTGAATTTGGTACAGTTGGATGACATGAATGAGGTATGGTGAGACGGTATGAATTCAGGGTGGCCTGAATTAGGTTAATGTGAGTGATTGGACTGAATTTGGTTTGTTGCGAGAGAGTGGACTGAACTGGGTTTGGTGTAAAAGGACAGTCTGAATGAGGTTTGGTGTGATATAATAGTGATATGTTGAGGTTTGGTAAAAAAAATAAATAAATAAATAAATTTAATGAAATTGTTTAATGAAGATTAAGTGAATGAGGCCATTTCTTTTACTAGGTCTACCTTAACAGTTCACATTGCTTTTGTTCCTTTAGAAAATAACCCAGTTTTATTTTTCTCTCTATCTCCAGCATTAAGCTCTGCCTTTTTTTTGTCTCTGTTACTTTTTTCACGATTTCATTCTATCACTTCCTTCAGCATTATTTGGAAAGATGCTGGTACACCCGTAATCTAGTCCGCCTAATTCGGTTTTCACTTTCAACTGTCAGCTTTGAACAAAAAGCAGAACACTGCAGTCTGCGCAGCCAAAAGTACTAAGGAAGAAGAAATACATGAACATTTATTAAAACAGTTCTTCCTTAGGAGAAATGCTACAAGTGGGTATGTGAATGTTTATAATAAATACACCACATGTAGGTTCTGTAATGAAAAGAGATTTGAACACAGTGTAAAATCATCGAACCTGAAAGCTGGATTTTGTGTAAAATATTCATAAAAGTGGGCACTCGTATTGTGATTGCTCTCACATGACACATCTAATATCTATCGTCTGAAAGGGGTTTATGTAGTCATTATCTTGAGGGAAAAGTGCCATAGGCCAGCATCTAATGGAACATTAGAATGGAACATCGAGAAATTAGGAGCTTTTCAGACGTACTGATGAAACAATCCCCCCCAAAGTCATCAATCTTGTTTCTCATCGCATAGACATTAGGCATATCAATGAGTAGTGGCAACATAGCTGACTGGAGCACCAGACGGCTGGATGGGAAGACCGCTGAAAAGTGACTATTTATTCAGTTTAGATCTGCATTGCAATGCAAATGATTCAATTAAAAAAGGCATGAACCTGGGCTATTAATAAATCTATTTATTATCTATATAAATGTATTTCGCAGCCAATAAGAATTAGAAAGGAAGTAAAAAAAAACAGCTCACTCTAAATCGGTAATGCCTTTAGAGCTCTTACTTTAAGCATGTCACATACTTGTGTCTGTATAAGGGCACTTGTTCTATTTTGAAATTCCTCTTGCTCCAGAATAGCAAAGTATGCATACAGAAAGTGGTGAGCTCTGTAGGCCTCTCTGAATGAGTCACAGCAATATACCGCTAAAACTCCGACTGCATAGCAATCCTATGAACAAGTTCTTGAGCAAAAAGAACGATTCATTCTAAAAGGTGCAGCACACCATTGTCACCCTTTTGATAAACATCATGCTTGTGATCTCTGGCTTATCTCAGCATGGGAGAAGAAAAAGCTTCAGATGCCTTGAGCAGTAATCGCTGCGTTACGTGTAAAGCCATTTTCCACAAAGCATTCAGGAATTATGCTAACTGAATGCATAGTAAATACAACCTGATGGAGGAGTGGTCCACATGCATGACAAATAACAGCAGATTGAGTGCAGAGTCCCAGGTTAAATCTTAGGGAATTGTAGTTTGTGTACAGTGATGAATATGTCGAACGGAAGGCAAACTTATATCATTGAATGGACAGGACGGGTAAGAATCCAGGTTTTTGAAGTTGAACGCTATCACCATAGACAAAGTGTAGTGACAGAAAATCCTATAAAGAACAATATAATGTCTGGCTTTATATAGTTCTCTTATAAATATGGGAAACTTTTAAACGTAAAATAAATGTATCGACTTGTCAAACATAAAAAGTCAATGGCCACTGCTTACTATACATCAAATAGTTTCTGAGTACTGGTATCAGGCATGATGTTGGCCTGAAACGCTGGATCAAATAGGTAATATAGATGCGGGATTTTAAGTTTGAAACCCCCTGAATGCTTTTATATCTGTTCCAAATGTTTATTCATGGGTGGTGAACATAACACAGATGCAGAATGTCAAATAACATAGTCATTGCACTATAATCATATTCACAAAAGGTCAAAAAATCATCACTACGATCCCCTAGTGTTTCTTAGTTTGTTTAATCACATTTAAAACGCCACTAACTCAACAGGGGACATGTCCTT